>NW_028166063.1:469104-767529 GCF_964263955.1 Coregonus lavaretus
AGGGTTACTACAGACCCCTGGGTCCTAGAGGGGGGAGGTGAGGGTTACTACAGACCCCTGGGTCCTAGAGGGGGAGGTGAGGGTTACTACAGACCCCTGGGTCCTAGAGGGGGGAGGTGAGGGTTACTACAGACCCCTGGGTCCTAGAGGGGGGAGGTGAGGGTTACTACAGACCCCTGGGTCCTAGAGGGGGGAGGTGAGGGTTACTACAGACCCCTGGGTCCTAGAGGGGGGAGGTGAGGGTTACTACAGACCCCTGGGTCCTAGAGGGGGGAGGTGAGGGTTACTACAGACACAGCGAGCAGCGTACCAATATCATGACATAACGTTGTCCGTGGCTGTGCAGGTCTTTCACCATGTCAGGCAGGGTCGGGAAGGCCGCGGGGTCAAAGGTGAAGTCTAGACTACGGTCCATGTAGTCTATATCATTCCACTGCACATCCTGGAACACACACACACACACAATGTTATTTCACTGCCTGTCAAGGAAGACAGTCAGTGTTCCATGCAGAAGAGAACGGTGAACACACACCGAGTGAGTCAGCGGGTACGTACCTGGGGTATTCCATAATTCCTCATGTTCTTGACGACGTCCCAGGTGCCATTGCTACCTCCGTAACCCCAGCGACAGAGATGGTAACCCAACGCCCAGTAGACTGGCATGGAGGGGTAACCTGAGAGAGATGAAAGGGGAAAGTCAGACAGTGATGACTTCAAGGACATGAGGGAGGAAGGAGTGCATTGTCGTCTTTCTGTAGACTGACCTACGACCTCCAGATATTGTCCAATCACAGAGGCCGGATCGGGACCCAGAAAGACGTAGAAGTCCAGGATCCCACCAATGGTACGCCAGGTGATGGCAGGGCCCGGCTGGAGGGCCACGTCTGCAGAACCAACATTCACAGAGCATTCATAAACACGACATGAAGATGACATAGCATCACTCAAACATCAATGTAGATTCGAGATACTGAACATAAAGGGGTAGAAATGGAATAGACCAGCGCCTGACCCATAGTGGTCCAAGTACATAGGAGCTCAGGTAAAGGTTGTAATGGTAGAAATGGGACGTGGCCACTGACCCATAGCGGTCCAAGTACATAGGAGCTCAGGTAAAGGTTGTAATGGTAGAAATGGGACGTGGCCACTGACCCATAGTGGTCCAAGTACATAGGAGCTCGGGTAAAGTTCGTAATGGTAGAAATGGGACGTGGCCACTGACCCGTAGTGGTCCAAGTACATAGGAGCTCAGGTAAAGGTTGTAATGGTAGAAATGGGACGTGGCCACTGACCCATAGTGGTCCAAGTACATAGGAGCTCAGGTAAAGGTCGTAATGGTAGAAATGGGACGTGGCCACTGACCCATAGCGGTCCAAGTACATAGGAGCTAGAGTAAAGGTCGTAATGGTAGAAATGGGACGTGGCCACTGACCCATAGCGTTGCTGTTGAGCAGGAAGAATCCGTGTGCTGTCCCCGTCCCTCCTTCCTCCATGGCCAGGTAGAAGGGATGAGCCCCATACAGGTTAGTCAGCTCCTTTTGACACAGGACAGAGAATAGAGCTATTACAGTATACCTAACACACACATATACATATACACACACATATATACATATATATACATATACACACACATATACATACACACACACACATATATACATATATATATACATACACACACACACACATATACACATACACACACATATATACACACACATATACATACATATATACATATACACACACACATACATACATACAGTACCAGTCAAAAGTTTGGACACACCTACTCACTAGTTTTTCTTTATTTTTACTAATTTCTACATTGTAGAATAATAGTGAAGACATCAAAACTATCAAAACACATATTGAATCATGTAGTAACCAAAAAAGTGTTAAACAAATCAAAATATATTTTTGATTCTTCAAAGTAGCCACCCTTTGCCTTGATGACATCTTTGCACACTCTTGACATTCTCTCAACCAGCTTCATGAGGAATGCTTTTCCAACAGTCTTGAAGGAGTTCCCACATATGCTGAGCACTTGTTGGCTGCTTTTCCTTCACTCTGCGGTCCAACTCATCCCAAACCATCTCAATTGGGTTGAGGTCGGGTGATTGTGGAGGCCAGGTCATCTGATGTAGCACTACATCACTCTCCTTGGTCAAATAGCCCTTACACAGCCTGGAGGTGTGTTTTGGGTCATTGTCCTGTTGAAAAACAAATGATAGTCCCACTAAGCGCAAACCAGATGGGATGGTGTATCGCTGCAGAATGCTGTGATAGCCATGCTGGTTAAGTTTGCCTTGAATTCTAAATAAATCACAGACCGTGTCACCAGCAAAGCACCCCCACACCATCACACATCCTCAGCATTTGTGGGAACACCTTCAAGACTGTTGGAAAAGCATTCCAGGTGAAGCTGGTTGAGAGAATGCCAAGAGTTTGAAAAGTTGTTATCAAAGCAAAGGGTGGCTATTTGAAAAATCTAAAATCTAAAATATATTTTGATTTGTTTAACACTTGTTTGGTTACTACATGATTCCATATCTGTTATTTAATAGTTTTGACGTCGTCACTATTATTCTACTATGTAGAAAATAGTACAAATAAAGAAAAACCCTTGAATGAGTAGGTGTTTCCAAACTTTTGACTGGTACTGTATATATATACACATACATATATATACACACTGAGTATACAAAAGATGGACACCTTCCTAATATGGAGTTTTAATAATAATAATAATAATAAGCCATTTAGCAGAGTTTTCCCTCAGAACAGCCTCAATTCGTCGGGGCATGGACTCTACAAGGTGTAGAGGAACGCTGGCCATGTTGACACTAATGCTTCCCACAGTTGTGTCAAGTTGGCTGGATGTCCTTTGGGTGGTGGACCATTCTTGATACACATGGGAAACTGTTGAGCGTGAAAAAACCCAGCAGCGTTGCAGTTCTTGACACAAACCGGTGCGCCTGGTACCTACTACCTACCATACCCTGTCCAAAGGCACTTAAATATTTTGTCTTTCACCTGGTCAGTCTGTGTCATGGAAAGAGGAGGGGTCCTTAATGTTTTGTGTACATAAATACATATATGTGTGTGTGTGTGTGAGTGAGGGAGCGTGAGGTAGAAGGTGGAAGGGATGAGCCCCAGGGGTGTGTCAGCTCCTTCAGATACAGGACAGAGAACCAGGGAATCAATCTGGCCTCATGTTCCCATCATCCAACTGACAAAGTTATCCGTTGTTACAGTCCCCAAGATGTGATGTTGACATTCCAACCCATCAGCATCAGATGCACCCTAATGCTTTAATTACATGATTGTTCAGCCATTCAGATGGGTTAACAAAAGGGATAAAGAACTAAAAAAGTGATAGAGAAGAAAAAGGAGAAACCAACCAACCATAGGTGGTTAGCTTTAGCATGCTAGCATTACCATAGCTTACCATATGTTTAGCATTACCTTAGATTTACCATATGTTTAGCATTAGCCTTCTAGCATCACCTTAGATTTACCATAGGTTTAACATTAGCATGCTAGCATTACCATAACATTTAGCGTAACCATATCATTCCCATGTTCAGCATCAGCATGTTAGTGTTAGCGTCAGTACCGTGGGCGGTACGTCTCTAGCCCACATGGTGAGAGTGTTCCAGTGGACGTCGTGTAGGAAGGAGGAGCGGTGTTCTCCCAGGCCATAGACGTACTGACTGGACAGACTGCTGGACAGCTGGAGGAATTGGTCACAGTAGAACAGAGGCGCTACCGTGGTGTTGAGGCTGGGGGGGGGGGGAGGGGGGATATGCACAACATGAAGACAGACCAACACACAGACACAGGAACATAAAACAATTTTTTACAAATATTACATCAAATGAAACCATCCCAATTCACAGATTATTCCAACCAGAATAACAAAGGGAGAGTAGAGACTCTAGAGAGGCAAGGGAGAGTTCAGACCATAGAGAGGCAAGGGAGAGTAGAGACTATAGAGAGGCAAGGGAGAGTAGAGACTATAGAGAGAGGCAAGGGAGAGTAGAGACTATAGAGAGAGGCAAGGGAGAGTAGAGTCTATAGAGAGGCAAGGGAGAGTTGAGACTATAGAGAGGCAAGGGAGAGTAGAGACTATAGAGAGGGGCAAGGGAGAGTAGAGACTATAGAGAGGCAAGGGAGAGTTCAGACCATAGAGAGGCAAGGGAGAGTAGAGACTATAGAGAGGCAAGGGAGAGTAGAGACTATAGAGAGAGGCAAGGGAGAGTAGAGACTATAGAGAGAGGCAAGGGAGAGTAGAGTCTATAGAGAGGCAAGGGAGAGTTGAGACTATAGAGAGGCAAGGGAGAGTAGAGACTTGAGAGAGAGGGAGAGTAGAGACTATAGAGAGAGGGAGATTAGAGACTATAGAGAAAGGGAGAGTTGAGACTATAGAGAGGCAAGGGAGATTAGAGACTATAGAGAGAGGGAGAGTAGAGACTATAGAGAGAGGCAAGGTAGAGTTGAGACTATAGAGAAAGGGAGAGTGGAGACTATAGAGAGAGGTAAGGGATAGTAGACTATAGAGAGAGGTAAGGGAGAGTGGAGACTATAGAGAAAGGGAGAGTGGAGACTATAGAGAGAGGTAAGGGAGAGTAGAGACTAGAGAGAGAGGTAAGGGATAGTAGAGACTATAGAGAGAGGGAGAGTAGAGACTATAGAGAGAGGCAAAGTAGAGTTGAGACTATAGAGAAAGGGAGAGTGGAGACTATAGAGAGAGGTAAGGGATAGTAGACTATAGAGAGAGGTAAGGGAGAGTTGAGACTATAGAGAAAGGGAGAGTGGAGACTATAGAGAAAGGGAGAGTGGAGACTATAGAGAAAGGAAAGGGAGAGTGGAGACTATAGAGAAAGGAAAGGGAGAGTAGAGACTATAGAGAAAGGGAGAGTGGAGACTATAGAGAAAGGAAAGGGAGAGTAGAGACTATAGAGAGAGGCAAGGGAGAGTAGAGACTATAGAGAGGCAAGGGAGAGTTCAGACCATAGAGAGAGGTAAGGGAGAATAGAGACTATAGAGAGAGGCAAGGGAGAGTAGAGACTATAGAGCGGCAAGGGAGAGTTCAGACCATAGAGAGAGGTAAGGGAGAGTAGAGACTATAGAGAGGCAAGGGAGAGTTCAGACCATAGAGAGAGGTAAGGGAGAGTAGAGACTCTAGAGAGAGGCAAGGGAGAGTAGAGACTATAGAGAGGCAAGGGAGAGTTCAGACCATAGAGAGAGGTAAGGGAGAGTAGAGACTCTAGAGAGAGGCAAGGGAGAGTAGAGACTATAGAGAGGCAAGGGAGAGTTCAGACCATAGAGAGAGGTAAGGGAGAATAGAGACTATAGAGAGAGGCAAGGGAGAGTAGAGACTATAGAGCGGCAAGGGAGAGTTCAGACCATAGAGAGAGGTAAGGGAGAGTAGAGACTATATAGAAAGGAAAGGGAGAATAGAGACTATAGAGAGAGGAAAGGGAGAATAGAGACTATAGAGAGAGGAAATGGAGAATAGAGACTATAGAGAGAGGCAAGGGAGAGTAGAGACTATAGAGAGAGGCAAGGGAGAGTAGAGACTATAGAGAGAGGCAAGGGAGAGTAGAGACTATAGAGAGAGGGAAGGGAGAATAGAGACTATAGAGAGAGGCAAGGGAGAGTAGAGACTATAGAGAGAGGCAAGGGAGAGTAGAGACTATAGAGAGAGGGAAGGGAGAATAGAGACTATAGAGAGAGGCAAGGGAGAGTAGAGACTATAGAGAGAGGCAAGGGAGAGTAGAGACTATAGAGAGGCAAGGGAGAGTAGCGACTATAGAGAGAGGGAAGGGAGAATAGAGACTATAGAGAGGCAAGGGAGAGTAGAGACTATAGAGAGGCAAGGGAGAGTAGCGACTATAGAGAGGCAAGGGAGAGTAGAGACTATAGAGAGGCAAGGGAGAGTAGAGACTATAGAGAGGCAAGGGAGAGTAGCGACTATAGAGAGGCAAGGGAGAGTAGAGACTATAGACAAAGGGAAAGTAGAGACTATAGAGAGGTAAGGGAGAATAGAGACTATAGAGAGAGGCAAGGGAGAGTAGAGACTATAGAGATAGTCACTCATGCGTACAGCACAGCTCCTGAGGAAGTTCTCTTAACGATGATGCCAAACGGCTCATTGGACAGCTCCACAGAGTAGGCGGGACTAGAAGCCTTCTCTGTGGCATTGGGCACGGTGATTGGCACCTCGAACCGCGACTCAGACGGGTCGGTGATCTAAGCGTAACAAAAGAGAGATGAATGATATGACGGCCTACGACCCCAGAGATATGACACAGGGAGTGAATGCATGTATTCACGTGTGTGCGCGCGCTTCTGCCTGTGTGTGTGCATTAATGTATGTGTGTGTATACAGTACATTCACGTCCGTCTGTATGAATGAATGCATGTATTCACGTGTGTGTCCTCTGTGCTTCCTCACCCTGACTCGGAGCCTGTGGTCCGTCTCATAGAGGACCTCCAGCTGTAGAGTCAGAATATCTTCAGGGTAGTAGGTCTTCACTGCCTTCACCAGAGTTCCTGTCTGGCCCAACTCTGTGCTGTTAACGGACACCAGGGAGTAGGAGGGGAACCCAGGGGGGTAGAAACACCAGGGGACACCATTCCTCCCCGGGGCGGTGGAGGAGGAGGAAGAGGAGGCTGGGATGAAGCAACAGTTCCTCGCCTCACACAACTCCCTGGTCACCACCACCCCTCTCTCTGGGTAGCAGTCAAACCTCCAGGCCTCTGGGACCACTCCACAAGCCTGGGGCTCTGGTAGGGCTCCACCCCCATCTCCCCCACCTTTCCCTGGGGAGACCCTGGGCGGCGGGGCCCTGTGGGGGACGTTGTTGGATGGGGCGTGGAGCCAGAAGATGGTCCCCAGAAGCCAGACGCCACAGATCAGGAGCAGCAGGGAGCCCAGGGAGATAAGTGCCGTGGTGGCAGAACATGAGGGCCTCCGAGGCAGCAGGGGGCGCTCTGTCTCCTCTGGGTCCTTCACCTGAAATCATAACTACAGTTACAGTTTGACTGCAATACTACACAGTACAGTACTAGACAGTACAATGCACTTGGTGTAGCCTGGGTAAGTAAGTAAGCCTTGCACGAGCCTTGGCTTGTGCTAGTCGGAACGGCTCTGCAGCGTGAGGCAGCTTGATGTACCAGTACACCCCCTGGACAGGACGCTAGTCTATCACCTGTTTCTGTAGGGTGAGGCAGCTTGATGTACCAGTACACCCCCTGGACAGGACGCTAGTTTATCTCCTGTTTCTGTAGGGTGAGGCAGCTTGATGTACCAGTACACCCCCTGGACAGGGCGCTAGTCTATCACCTGTTTCTGTAGGGTGAGGCAGCTTGATGTACCAGTACACCCCCTGGACAGGACGCTAGTTTATCTCCTGTTTCTGTAGGGTGAGGCAGCTTGATGTACCAGTACACCCCCTGGACAGGACGCTAGTCTATCACCTGTTTCTGTAGGGTGAGGCAGCTTGATGTACCAGTACACCCCCTGGACAGGACGCTAGTTTATCTCCTGTTTCTGTAGGGTGAGGCAGCTTGATGTACCAGTACACCCCCTGGACAGGACGCTAGTTTATCTCCTGTTTCTGTAGGGTGAGGCAGCTTGATGTACCAGTACACCCCCTGGACAGGACGCTAGTCTATCTCCTGTTTCTGTAGGGTGAGGCAGCTTGATGTACCAGTACACCCCCTGGACAGGACGCTAGTCTATCTCCTGTTTCTGTAGGGTGAGGCAGCTTGATGTACCAGTACACCCCCTGGACAGGACGCTAGTCTATCTCCTGTTTCTGTAGTGAGGCAGCTTGATGTACAACTACACCCCCTGGACAGGACGCTAGTCTATCTCCTGTTTCTGTAGGGTGAGGCAGCTTGATGTACCAGTACACCCCCTGGACAGGACGCTAGTCTATCTCCTGTTTCTGTAGGGTGAGGCAGCTTGATGTACCAGTACACCCCCTGGACAGGACGCTAGTTTATCTCCTGTTTCTGTAGGGTGAGGCAGCTTGATGTACCAATACACCCCGTGGACAGGACGCTAGTCTATCTCCTGTTTCTGTAGGGTGAAGCAGCTTGATGTACCAGTACACCCCGTGGACAGGACGCTAGTCTATCTCCTGTTTCTGTAGGGTGAGGCAGCTTGATGTACCAGTACACCCCCTGGACAGGACGCTAGTCTATCACCTGTTTCTGTAGGGTGAGGCAGCTTGATGTACCAGTACACCCCCTGGACAGGACGCTAGTTTATCTCCTGTTTCTGTAGGGTGAGGCAGCTTGATGTACCAGTACACCCCCTGGACAGGGCGCTAGTCTATCACCTGTTTCTGTAGGGTGAGGCAGCTTGATGTACCAGTACACCCCCTGGACAGGACGCTAGTTTATCTCCTGTTTCTGTAGGGTGAGGCAGCTTGATGTACCAGTACACCCCCTGGACAGGACGCTAGTCTATCACCTGTTTCTGTAGGGTGAGGCAGCTTGATGTACCAGTACACCCCCTGGACAGGACGCTAGTTTATCTCCTGTTTCTGTAGGGTGAGGCAGCTTGATGTACCAGTACACCCCCTGGACAGGACGCTAGTTTATCTCCTGTTTCTGTAGGGTGAGGCAGCTTGATGTACCAGTACACCCCCTGGACAGGACGCTAGTCTATCTCCTGTTTCTGTAGGGTGAGGCAGCTTGATGTACCAGTACACCCCCTGGACAGGACGCTAGTCTATCTCCTGTTTCTGTAGGGTGAGGCAGCTTGATGTACCAGTACACCCCCTGGACAGGACGCTAGTCTATCTCCTGTTTCTGTAGTGAGGCAGCTTGATGTACAACTACACCCCCTGGACAGGACGCTAGTCTATCTCCTGTTTCTGTAGGGTGAGGCAGCTTGATGTACCAGTACACCCCCTGGACAGGACGCTAGTCTATCTCCTGTTTCTGTAGGGTGAGGCAGCTTGATGTACCAGTACACCCCCTGGACAGGACGCTAGTTTATCTCCTGTTTCTGTAGGGTGAGGCAGCTTGATGTACCAATACACCCCGTGGACAGGACGCTAGTCTATCTCCTGTTTCTGTAGGGTGAAGCAGCTTGATGTACCAGTACACCCCGTGGACAGGACGCTAGTCTATCTCCTGTTTCTGTAGGGTGAGGCAGCTTGATGTACCAGTACACCCCCTGGACAGGACGCTAGTCTATCTCCTGTTTCTGTAGGGTGAGGCAGCTTGATGTACCAGTACACCCCCTGGACAGGACGCTAGTTTATCTCCTGTTTCTGTAGGGTGAGGCAGCTTGATGTACCAGTACACCCCCTGGACAGGACGCTAGTCTGTTTCTGCTCTTTTGTAAAAATCCTTCTGACTTACTGCCACCCCAATGTTTAGGCTCTGACTTACTGCCACCCCAATGTTTAGGCATGACAATCCCATAAGGAGTTGGTGACAGAGCAGAAACACAGACTGGCACTCAAGCTACTCCGGTAACGAGTCAATGTGCACGGGGTACAAAGCAGTTGAGGTAATATGTACATATAGCTAGGGGTAAATGTGACAATACACTACATTGCTATAGACGACAGAATCCCACAAGAGTGTTAGGTAGTTCTCACCTCCACCATGTCCTGTGCAGGAGGCTCCTCTGAAGCAGCAGCGTTGGAGAACTGGACTTCCTCTGGACTCAGTCTCTTATAAGACACCATCTACACGGAGACCAGATCAAAGTAAAAAGTGTGAGGAAACTACAGACACCCATCACAGGCATACGTTGCTTGCTTGCATACGTTGCTTGCTTGCATACGTTGCTTGCTTGCATACGTTGCTTGCCCATGGAGCTGTGAGGGGAACGGCACCTCCGTACCTTCAGGCTCTGATCAGTCCCTACACCCAAACGAGGGCACTTGAAACCCCACCTCTTTAAGGAATACCTGGGATAGGATAAAGTAATCCTTCTACCCCCCCTTACCTCACCCCCCCCCAAAAAAAAACATATTGTAAAGTGGTTATCCCACTGGCTATAAGGTGAATGCACCAATTTGTAAGTCGCTCTGGATAAGAGCGTCTGCTAAATGACGTAAATATGAAATCCAGTGTTTGGTTTCCAGATATTGCAAGGACTTGTGTACACAAGTCTCTACCAAGCCGACTAGCTAGTAGATTCGACTGTATCTTTATAGCTAGATAAGATTGCATTCATAGCTGCATAATTGGACAGTGGGTCTTTGGCTGAATAGCCTTGCTAGACTTCGAGCCCGTAGATAGCTAGCACAACCGTTGGTGTAAATGCCAAAGGTTAACTTGGCTTGCCATCTCGGCTGGGGGTAGCGGAGTTTACTCAACTCCACGATATCGTTTTACAGGGATCTAAACTCAAACTAGGCTGGGGAGGTAACGTTACCTAGACAACTAGCTAGTGGTAGCCCTCTAATTTAGCTAACTTGCCGTTTACCAAATTATCCACAATAAATGTGTAACAGTTATTGATTTAACGTAATCTGCCACATATCACATGATGTCCCCTGTAGCTCAGTTGGTAGAGCATGGCGCTTGCAACGCCAGGGTTGTGGGTTCGTTTCCCACGGGGGGCCAGTATGAAAATTAATGCACTCACTAACTGTAAGTCGCTCTGGATAAGAGCGTCTGCTAAATGACTAAAATGTAAATGGAGAAGCTAGGACTAGGAATTGTGTGGACAGTAACGTTAGCTAGCCAACATTAGCTTGCTTGTTTTCTAGTTTGAATTATTTGGAGAATAAAGTAAGCACAAACTACACCACGAAAGTTGCTTACCTCGACTTGGAAGAGAGGGGTTTTCACAAATAATAAAACACGTTCCCACTATCTAGGTTTTTAAAATTGGACTAACATGTCGTCGTCTCTCCTTCCCTAAACAAGTTGTTGTTCTCGCGTGCTTCTGTTCTTCTTCGTTGGGGTTTATCGGCAGTCGGCATCCAACGTTAATGGTGCATTACCGCCACCTACTGTACTGGAGTGTGGTCCAGAGAAAGGGAGGAACTAAATTATATCTGCCAGCCCTGTTTCTCTTAAAACAGAAAACCAAAGATTGGATACTGTATCTGTCGAGGTTCTATTCAGTAAACTCTTTACACTTTGGATGTAGCTCAGTTGGTAGAGCATGGCGTTTGCAACGCCAGCGTTGTGGGTTCGATTCCCACGGGGGGGGCCAGTATGAAAAATAAAAAAAGAATGTATGCACTCACTCTGGATAAGAGCGTCTGCTAAACGACTAAAATGTAAAATGTGCCCAGGCAGTGAGGTCAAAGATGGTGGAAAATGATGTCCCACTCAGGCTGTTTACCATTGCAAAAAATTGTCTGTTCTGTTTACATTTTAGTCATTTAGCAGACGCTCTTATCCAGAGCAACTTACAGTTAGTGAGTGCATACATTTTTCATACCCGTTCTGCTGAACGGGGTGGCTCTCCCTTAGGCACCAATTTTGGTGTTCCTCAAGGTTCCGTTTTAGGACCACTATTGTTTTCACTATATATTTTACCTCTTGGGGATGTTATTCGAAAACATAATGTTAACTTTCACTGCTATGCGGATGACACACAGCTGTACATTTCAATGAAGCATGGTGAAGCCCCAAAATTGCCCTCGCTAGAAGCCTGTGTTTCAGACATAAGGAAGTGGATGGCTGAAAACTTTTTACTTTTAAACTCGGACAAAACAGAGATGCTTGTTCTAGGTCCCAAGAAACAAAGAGATCTTCTGTTAAATCTGACAATTCATCTTGATGGTTGTAAAGTCGTCTCAAATAAAACTGTGAAGGACCTAGGCGTTACTCTTGACCCTGATCTCTCTTTTGACGAACATATCAAGACTGTTTCAAGGACAGCTTTTTTCCATCTACGTAACATTGCAAAAATCAGAAATTTTCTGTCCAAAAATGATGCAGAAAAATTAATCCATGCATTTGTTACTTCTAGGTTAGACTACTGCAATGCTCTATTTTCCGGCTACCCGGATAAAGCACTAAATAAACTTCAGTTAGTGCTAAATACGGCTGCTAGAATCCTGACTAGAACCAAGAAATTTGATCATATTACTCCAGTGCTAGCTTCCCTACACTGGCTTGCTGTTAAGGCAAGGGCTGATTTCAAGGTTTTACTGTTAACCTATAAAGCGTTACATGGGCTTGCTCCTACCTATCTTTCCGAGTTGGTCCTGCCGTACATACCAATACGTACGCTACGGTCACAAGACGCAGGCCTCCTAATTGTCCCTAGAATTTCTAAGCAAACAGCGGGAGGCAGGGCTTTCTCCTATAGATCTCCATTTTTATGGAACAGTCTGCCTACCCATGTGAGAGACGCAGACTCGGTCTCAACCTTTAAGTCTTTACTGAAGACTTATCTCTTCAGTAGGTCATATGATTGAGTGTAGTCTGGCCCAGGAGTGTGAAGGTGAACGGAAAGGCTGGAGCAACGAACAGCCCTTGCTGTCTCTGCCAGGCCGGTTCCCCTCTCCACTGGGGTTCTCTGCCTCTAACCCTGTTGCAGGGGCTGAGTCACTGGCTTGCTGGTGCTCTTTCATGCCGTCCCTGGGAGGGGTGCGTCACTTGAGTGGGTTGAGTTACTGACGTGATCTTCCTGTCTGGGTTGGCGCCCCCCCCCTTGGTTTGTGCTGTGGTGGAGACCTCTGTGGGCTATACTCGACCTTGTCTCAGGATTGTAAGTTGGTGGTTGGGGATATCCCTCTAGTGGTGCGGGGGCTGTGCTTTGGCGGAGTGGGTGGGGTTATATCCTTCCTGTTTGGCCCTGTCCGGGGGTTTCTTCGGATGGGGCCACAGTGTCTCCGGACCGCTCCTGTCTCAGCCTCCAGTATTTATGCTGCAGTAGTTTATGTGTCGGGGGGCTGGGGTTAGTTGGTTATACCTGGAGTACTTCTCCTGTCTTATCCAGTGTCCTGTGTGAATTTAAGTATGCTCTCTCTAATTCTCTCGTTCTCTCTTTCTCTCTGAGAACCTGAGCCCTAGGACCATACGTCAGGACTACCGGGCATGATGACACCTTGCTGTCCCCAGTCCGCCTGGCCTTGCTGCTATTCCAGTTTCAACTGTTCTGCCTGCGGCTACGAAACCCCTACCTGTCCCAGACCTGCTGTTTTCAACTCTTAATGATCGGCTATGAAAAGCCAACTGAGAGACCTGAGCCCTAGGACCATACGTCGGGACTACCGGCCGTGGTGACTCCTTGCTGTCCCCAGTCCGCCTGGCCTTGCTGCTATTCCAGTTTAAACTGTTCTGCCTGTGGTTATGGAACCCCTACCTGTCCCAGACCTGCTGTTTTAAACTCTAATGATCGGCTATGAAAAGCCAACTGAGATTTATTCCTGATTATTATTTGACCATGCTTGTCACTTATGAACATTTTTGAACATCTTGGCATGGTTCTGTTATAATCTCCACCCGGCACAGCCAGAAGAGGACTGGCCACCCCTCATAGCCTGGTTCCTCTCTAGGTTTCTTCCTAGGTTTTGCCTTTCTAGGGAGTTTTTCCTAGCCACCGTGCTTCTACACCTGCATTACTAGCTGTTTGGGGTTTTAGGCTGGGTTTCTGTACAGCACTTCGAGATATTAGCTGATGTAAGAAGGGCTATATAAAATAAAATTGATTGATTGATTGATTGACCAATGCATTAGCAACTAGGTCTGGTCTGCTAAAATCATTAACCATGTATGAACCAGAAATAAAACAGGTAGTGGGATGTCTCGCTTCCTCTTCTGTCTCTGCTGAGGCGACAATGCAGAACACTGCAGCCTATCTTGTAGTGCTGTTTGAGTCAAATCAGAGACGGTTAGGGAGCTGATCCGTCATCAGTATTGTGGAATAATTCTAAAATGTTAAGTAGGCGGCAGCATGCACATAAAATGTTTGAATGCCAATATATCAAAGAAGACGTTTTCCTATCAGATGTAATGACTTATTCAACCGACTGTTTCCCCACCCCAAAGTCTAGTAAAGCAGGGTTTCAACTGGAGTTTGGGAAACCCTGTAGTAAAGGATGGCCTCCTCTCTTCTACCTCTTCCTACCATCCTCCCCTCCCAGACTTCCTCTGTACTTGGAATAGATGCTGCCCTGGTTCTCTATTCCACTGCTCCTGTCATCTCTGTACCACTACTGCCCATATCAGTCCCTATGGCCTCTGCCTTGCTTATTGAAATCTCCACATCCACCTCCCCTCAGGCCGTGTTTAGCCAGCACATCAACTACCTCATTTCCCTCCACCCCCACATGGGCTGGGACCCAAGCAAATCTCACCTGTATACCCATCGGTCTCTCTTCCTAGAGCTGGCCGCCCCAGCCAGAGCCTGGACTTGAACCCGATCGAACATGTCTGGAGAGACCTGAAAATAGGTGTGCAGCGACGCTCCCCATCCAACCTGACAAAGCTTGAGAGGATTTGCAGAGAATAATTTATTTATTTATTTATTTTATTTCACCTTTATTTAACCAGGTAAACCAGTTGAGAACAAGTTCTCATTTACAACTGCGACCTGGCCAAGATAAAGCAAAGCAGTGCGATAAAAACAACAACACAGAGTTACATATGGGGTAAAACAAAACAAAGTCAAAAATACAACAGAAATACATATATATACAGTGTGTGCAAATGTAGCAAGTTATGGAGGTAAGGCAATAAATAGGCTATAGTGCAAAATAATTACAATTTGTATTAACACTGGAATGATAGATGTGCAAGTGCAAGAGATGATGTGCAAATAGAGATACTGGGGTACAAATGAGCAAAATAAATAACAATATGGGGATGAGGTAGTTGGATGGGCTAATTTCAGATGGGCTGTGTACAGGTGCAGTGATCGGTAAGGTGCTCTGACGACTGATGGTTAAAGTTAGTGAGGGAGATAAGTGTCTCCAGCTTCAGAGATTTTTGCAATTTGTTCCAGTCATTGGCAGCAGAGAACGGGAGAAACTCGCCAAATACAGGTGTGCCAAGCTTGTAGCGTCATACCCAAGAAGACTTGAGGCTGTAATCGAGTAAAGGGTCTGAATTTTTATGTTAATGTGATATTTCAGTTTTTAATTTTTAATACATTTGCAAACATTTCTAAAAATCCGTTTTTGCTTTGTCATTATGGGGTATTGTGTGTAGATTGATGATCATTTCTTTTTTTAAATACATTTGAGAATAAGGCTGTAACTTAACAAAATGTGGAAATGCGCCACTCATGTACTCCTGAGTGGCGCAGTGGTCTAAGGCACTGCATCGCAGTGCTAACTGTGCCACTAGAGATCCTGGTTCGAATCCAGGCTCTGTCGCAGCCGGCCGCGACCGGGAGACTCATGGGCGGCGCACAATTGGTCCAGGGTAGGGGAGGGAATGGCCGGCAGGGATGTAGCTCAGTTGATAGAGCATGGCGTTTGCAACGCCAGGGTTGTGGGTTTGATTCCCACGGGGGGCCAGTATAAAAAATATATGTATTCACTAACTGTAAGTTGCTCTGGATAAGAGCGTCTGCTAAATGACAAAAAATGTAAAAAGTCAAGGGGTCTGAAAACTTTCAGAAAGCAGTGAATATCTTTCTTTAAAGGAACTCAGTCCGGCTTTAAATTTGCTCTTGAAGGTTGTAATAGTAGGATGCACAAGGTGCAATTTCGAAATTGAGTAGCGCATCTTGTCATGTTAGTCATTGCATACCTTAGAGAGCTTTTTTTATGTCCAGATCAACTATCCCATGTCAGCTAACGTGTTTTTTTATTTTGTTTTTTTAGCCCATAGATATTGTTGTAATTTTTTAGTCACTCAAATATCACATGAATACATATTAGACATGGCAAAATGTGTAGAATTGCAAGAAAATGTGCTTTAGAACAGCAACATTTTCTTTCACCCCATGACAAAATGTGTAGAATTGCAGGAAAAACAGAAAGGAAAACGCTGCACACTGCTGCTCATGCTCCCAGGTGATATTTATTTATAACAACGTTTCCACCCTTAGGTCTTGATCAGGCATCCATATCCCAGGTGCGGGTGGAAGGTCCTATATATAGGAGCAGTACTCAGTGACATCACTTCCTGAAACAAGAGGTAAAAAATGCATAACATAGGTTCACAATATTAACGTTCAATGTATCAAAATATATGATCATATACAAGGAATGCAATCAATATTTACTGTAATATACATACAATATTCATACAATGTTGAATTAGGATTTATCATTTTTTTACACACAATTTGGACATAATGAAACTATAAAAACGGTTTCAAGTCAAACTCCTCGTCAAGGCCAAGAGGAGACAGTGTGTTGAGCCTGTGGATTCAGAAAGATTCCCTTTGAAGAAGTTTCCTCTCAACAGTTAAATGTTGATCTACAAAAGCAAGATCACCGATAAGGACAAAAGAGAGAACATTTTGACCAATGTGGAAAACATTCGTGATAAAGTTGCAGAGGAGACAAAGAGAAACAAGCGGAAGAAGTTTGAGCGTGACACTGCGGACTACAAGGAGCAGAAGGTATTTTTCTGGAGGGATGGCCGGGGACAGCTAATTGGCTAATTTCCCTCACGACTAAACTGGAAGGTTAAACGCCAGCCCAGCCGTAATCCTAGAGGTCCGCTAATGTGGCGATCAACCAACTCCCTCACATCTGACTCCAGTGACCAATCCAGAGCCGGAGCGTCTTCTTTTTTGGGGGAGAATCCCAATGGACGACGTCATCGACCACCGCCCACCCTGCTTCCTGGCAAGAAATGCAGGAGAGGATTACGTAGGAAAACGGCAACACCCGAAGTCTCCGCCACATACACGGAGCAAGACACGGTAATTAACTTGTCCAACAGGTCTGACACATGTTCGTCCGCCCTAGGGAAGGGACTATCATTTGTCCCAACATCACAGGCCAATGACTTTGATACAGTTATAGAGAATTTCAAAAGTTTTTCCACAGTTTGAGATTGACTGAGTTTTTTTGGAAATGGGTTTGCTCCCTATACACCTGCCAATGTTAATCTATTGAACGATATTAGTAACCAGACAGGTAACGGTGCGAACGTTTTTCCCCATTGATAACCTGATTGACAATGAACCTGACTCTCGGCCTGAGGACATGACTCAACACCTAAAATAAATCCCTCTCTTGAAACATATTGCCGCCTAGTTGAGAAAGATTTGCACAATCTCCTGGCTAAGAAAAAAGAATACAAGGTATTCCACAATATGTCCAAAGCAGAGAAATAATCTCTTATGGAACTCTAAAATAACCCCAGTATCATTATAAAACCTGCCGACAAAGGAAGTGCAATAGTGATGGTAAATGCAGCAGACTATGAAAAGGAAATTCTGAGACAACAGACTCCCTAAGGACCCTACTAATCAATTCAAGTCTCTGATCCATGATAAATTGTCCCAAAAAAAAATCGAATGAAGGGGAAATTACAAAGACAGAATATGAGTATATGAAAGTTAACTGCCCAACCACACCTGTCATATACGCTGTCCCCAAAATCGACAAGAGCATGACACCACCTATACCAGGCAGGCCCATTGTGAGTAGTTACGGATCTCTGACAGAGAATATCTCTACCTTTTGTAGACTATGTTGTGAAACCCTGGGCGATCTTCCTCCCCAAGTATACAAGAAACTCCATTGTTATATATATATATATATATATATACAGTGGGGAAAAAAAATATTTAGTCAGCCACCAATTGTGCAAGTTCTCCCACTTAAAAAGATGAGAGAGGCCTGTAATTTTCATCATAGGTACACGTCAACTATGACAGACAAAATGAGGAAAAAAAATCCAGAAAATCACATTGCAGGATTTTTAATGAATTTATTTGCAAATGATGGTGGAAAATAAGTATTTGGTCAATAACAAAAGTTTCTCAATACTTTGTTATATACCCTTTGTTGGCAATGACACAGGTCAAACGTTTTCTGTAAGTCTTCACAAGGTTTTCACACACTGTTGCTGGTATTTTGGCCCATTCCTCCATGCAGATCTCCTCTAGAGCAGTGATGTTTTGGGGCTATCGCTGGGCAACACGGACTTTCAACTCCCTCCAAAGATTTTCTATGGGGTTGAGATCTGGAGACTCCAGGACCTTGAAATGCTTCTTACGAAGCCACTCCTTCGTTGCCCGGGCGGTGTGTTTGGGATCATTGTCATGCTGAAAGACCCAGCCACGTTTCATCTTCAATGCCCTTGCTGATGGAAGGAGGTTTTCACTCAAAATCTCACGATACATGGCCCCATTCATTCTTTCCTTTACACGGATCAGTCGTCCTGGTCCCTTTGCAGAAAAACAGCCCCAAAGTATGATGTTTTCATTCCCATGCTTCACAGTAGGTATGGTGTTCTTTGGATGCAACTCAGCATTCTTTGTCCTCCAAACACGACGAGTTGAGTTTTTACCAAAAAGTTATATTTTGGTTTCATCTGACCATATGACATTCTCCCAATCCTCTTCTGGATGCACTCTAGCAAACTTCAGACGGGCCTGGACATGTACTGGCTTAAGCAGGGGGACACGTCTAGCACTGCAGGATTTGAGTCCCTGGCGGCGTAGTGTGTTACTGATGGTAGGCTTTGTTACTTTGGTCCCAGCTCTCTGCAGGTCATTCACTAGGTCCCCCCATGTGGTTCTGGGATTTTTGCTCACCGTTCTTGTGATCATTTTGACCCCACGGGGTGAGATCTTGCATGGAGCCCCAGTATCGAGGGAGATTATCAGTGGTCTTGTATGTCTTCCATTTCCTAATAATTGCTCCCACAGTTGATTTCTTCAAACCCAGCTGCTTACCTATTGCAGATTCAGTCTTCCCAGCATGGTGCAGGTCTACAATTTTGTTTCTGGTGTCCTTTGACAGCTCTTTGGTCTTGGCCATAGTGGAGTTTGGAGTGTGACTGTTTGAGGTTGTGGACAGGTGTCTTTTATACTGATAACAAGTTCAAATAGGTGCCATTAATACAGGTAACGAGTGGAGGACAGAGGAGCCTCTTAAAGAAGAAGTTACAGGTCTGTGAGAGCCAGAAATCTTGCTTGTTTGTAGGTGACCAAATACTTATTTTCCACCATAATTTGCAAATAAATTCATTAAAAATCCTACAATGTGATTTTCTGGATTTTTTTTCCTCTCTTTGTCTGTCATAGTTGACGTGTACCTATGATGGAAATTACAGGCCTCCCTCATCTTTTTAAGTGGGAGAACTTGCACAATTGGCGGCTGACTAAATACTTTTTTCCCCCACTGTATATATATATATATATATATATTTATATTTTTAATCTGTGGACCATATACCTGAGAATTCTATTCTGTGTACTTCTGATGTTACCAGTCTATATACTAACATGCCCCATCAGGGTCTCCTAGAGGCCCTCAAGTTCTACCTCAATGAACGTCCCCCTAATGCTCTTCACAGCACCAGTTGTATTGTGGACTTGGGCTGAACTGGTACTTACCTCCAACTATGTCCTCTTCAGAGGATACTTTTTCCTCCAGACCAAAGGCACAGCGACGGAGAGCACTATGGCTCCTAATTATGCTAACCTATATCTAGGAATGTTTGAAAAACAGGTGGTGCTGAATCCAGACCTGAACCCTTTTCTCTCCAATATTCTCCTAATTCTGAGATATTTGGATGACATTTTCGTGATCTATACAGGGACCCCAGGAAGAACTTTTGGAATTCCATGCTTATCTAAACTCTATGAATGAACACCTTCATTTCACCGTTAACTATGACCCATCACAAATCAGTTTTCTTGATGTGATGGTTATTAAGGACAAAACCTCCCTCTCTACAGATCTCTATAGGAAACATACAGTCAGGAACACCCTCCTTAGAGGCGACAGCTTTCATCCACGTACACTTATTAAAAGTCTCCCTATAAGTCAATTCAGTCGCATCAGAAGAATATGCAGCTCGGATGCTTCTTATCAGAAACAGACCACGGACCTCACACGGAGGTTTAAGGAAAGGGGGTACAAAGACAATTGGGTAAAACATGCCAATGATCGTTCTGAAGGACTAACACAGCTGGAAAGCCTTCAACCAGAAGTTAAAGAAAAAGCAGAACATGTCCCCTCATGCTTTACCCAATACTCACCATTGGGGAAAGCATTTAAGGACATTATCAAGAAGCACTGGTACATAATTGATACTGACTCACAATAGAAAGCCATTTTTAAATATCCCCCACGTATGGTCTTTAAAAGACCCCTCAAACGTGAGAGACGTGGTGGATGAATCGGATTACCCACCAGAGAAAAGGGAAACGTCCTTGGACAAGGTTCCGGAGGGTGATTACAAATGTGGCCAATGTGCTCGATGCTGCTTCACGGACAAATGTAGCTGATTTACCCATCCAGGACAAAGACTTAAGATCAAAGGCCTGGTTACCTGCATGTCCCCCAATGTTGTTTACATGTTGAAATGTCCTTGTGGTCTGTCTTACATAGGGAAAACCCGCAGAAGCCTTAAGACACGGATCTGTGAGCACCGCAGCAATTTACGGACAAGTGAGATAAAACAAAAATCAGGTTGCTGTTCATTTTGTACAAGCTGGACATCCTATTAGTTCTCTGAGATACATTGGAATAGAACTGGTCAAGATGTCACGCAGGGGAGGGGACATTGAGAGGAAACTTCTTCTAAGGGAATCTTTCTGGATCCACAGGCTCAACACACTTTCTCCTCTTGGCCTTCACGAGGAGTATGACTTGAAACCGGTTTTATAGTTTTATCGTCCAAATTGTGTGTTTAAAAAAAAATCCTAATTGAACATTGTATGTACACTGCTCAAAAAAATAAAGGGAACACTAAAATAACACATCCTAGATCTGAATGAATGAAATAATCTTATTAAATACTTTTTTCTTTACATAGTTGAATGTGCTGACAATAAAATCACACAAAAATGATCAATGGAAATCAAATTTATCAACCCATGGAGGTCTGGATTTGGAGTCACCCTCAAAATTAAAGTGGAAAACCACACTACAGGCTGATCCAACTTTGATGTAATGTCCTTAAAACAAGTCAAAATGAGGCTCAGTAGTGTGTGTGGCCTCCACGTGCCTGTATGACCTCCCTACAACCCCTGGGCATGCTCCTGATGAGGTGGCGGATGGTCTCCTGAGGGATCTCCTCCCAGACCTGGACTAAAGCATCCGCCAACTCCTGGACAGTCTGTGGTGCAACGTGGCGTTGGTGGATGGAGCGAGACATGATGTCCCAGATGTGCTCAATTGGATTCAGGTCTGGGGAACGGGCGGGCCAGTCCATAGCATCAATGCCTTCCTCTTGCAGGAACTGCTGACACACTCCAGCCACATGAGGTCTAGCATTGTCTTGCATTAGGAGGAACCCAGGGCCAACCGCACCAGCATATGGTCTCACAAGGGGTCTGAGGATCTCATCTCGTACCTAATGGCAGTCAGGCTACCTCTGGCGAGCACAGGGAGGGCTGTGCGGCCCCCCAAAGAAATGCCACCCCACACCATGACTGACTGACCGCCAAACCGGTCATGCTGGAGGATGTTGCAGGCAGCAGAACGTTCTCCACGGCGTCTCCAGACTCTGTCACGTCTGTCACGTGCTCAGTGTGAACCTGCTTTCATCTGTGAAGAGCACAGGGCGCCAGTGGCGAATTTGCCAATCTTGGTGTTCTCTGGCAAATGCCAAACGTCCTGCACGGTGTTGGGCTGTAAGCACAACCCCCACCTGTGGACGTCGGGCCCTCATACCACCCTCATGGAGTCTGTTTCTGACCATTTGAGCAGACACATGCACATTTGTGGCCTGCTGGAGGTCATTTTGCAGGGCTCTGGTAATGCTCCTCCTGCTCCTCCTTGCACAAAGGCGGAGGTAGCAGTCCTGCTGCTGGGTTGTTGCCCTCCTACGACCTCCTCCACGTCTCCTGATGTACTGGCCTGTCTCCTGGTAGCACCTCCATGCTCTGGACACTACGCTGACAGACACAGCAAACCTTCTTGCCACAGCTCGCATTGATGTGCCATCCTGGATGAGCTGCACTACCTGAGCCACTTGTGTGGGTTGTAGACTCCGTCTCATGCTACCACTAGAGTGAAAGCACCGCCAGCATTCAAAAGTGACCAAAACATCAGCCAGGAAGCATAGGAACTGAGAAGTGGTCTGTGGTCACCACTTGCAAAACCAGTCCTTTATTGGGGGTGTCTTGCTAATTGCCTATAATTTCCACCTGTTGTCTATTCCATTTGCACAACAGCATGTGACATTTATTGTCAATCAGTGTTGCTTCCTAAGTGGACAGTTTGATTTCACAGAAGTGTGATTGACTTGGAGTTACATTGTGTTGTTTAAGTGTTCCCTTTATTTTTTTGAGCAGTGTATATTACAGTAAATATTGATTGCATTCCTTGTATATGATCATACATTTTGATACATTGAACGTTAATATTGTGAACCTATGTTATAATTTTTTTACCTCCTGTTTCAGGAAGTGATGTCACTGAGTACTGCTCCTATATATAGGACCTTCCACCCCCACCTGGGATATGGATGCCTGATGAAGACCTAAGGGTGGAAACGTTGTTATACATAAATATCACCTGGGAGCATGAGTAGCAGTTTTTCATGAGTTCAGCTACAACTCCAGCACCCGCGGAAAGTACCTGGACGGGCCTATGTTCTTCAGCTTTTGTACAATTGCAGGAAATAAGATTTCAAGCTGCAAAATTCTCTCCACCAACAAGAGGGGTGTGAACGGTGTGTGTCATGAACAGTGCTCATAGAAATAGACGTGGCGGGGGTTTATGTGTAAACCATGTATCTGATGTTGTCTGGACAAAAAGTAGTGTGGCATGTCATACATACATATAGTAAGACAGAGGGGCGCTGTTTCGCTGGCTAGTTTCAGCAGAGAGGAATAGGTGAAGGGAGAGGGCTCACTCGCCAAAATCTGTCCTGAATAAGTCCAATGCGTTTCTATATGCATAATATGCAGACCTAAGCTTGTCGCTTGCATTCCCGCATTTGAGACAACGATTCACATTGTTAGGGTGGAGACATGAGCATCTCGTCATTATTTACAGATCTCTGGTTTCAGCCACTTGCTAATTAGAAAGGTAAATTGGCAGGTGCACAGTTTGGATGCTGGCTTCCCCTAAAGTAATTAATTAATTAATTAATATTAATTAATATGCCATTTAGCAGACGCTTTTATCCAAAGCGACTTACAGTCATGCGTGCATACATTTTTGTGTATGGGTGGTCCCAGGGATCGAACCCACTACCTTGGCGTTACAAGCGCCATGCTCTACCAGCTGAGCTACAGAGGACCACGTAAATGTATATTTTGTCAAAATTATATAATTACTCCTGTCTAAATAAAACCATTCAAAAGACTTAACCAGAGAGCTTGACTTAGCCACAGAAGGTTGTAGCTTCTTTAAAAAAATAGCTGTGGATTGTTTCAAATCACACGTGCATAGGCCGGAAGCCAGCAATATGGGCAACACGCGTGGCAATGTGCCTTGCCGAGTATTGAGTTGCGGCTGTCAGTGAAAAGCATCTCAAAATGTGTGAAGATGATGCGTCTTGAGTATCATTTAACATGTTGAGTAAAAGAAAAAGGGGAGGGGGTGTGTGGGGAAAATATGGACGTCTCTCTACAGAATGTGCTCGGTGGTCTCCTGCCAATTCTTGCACATTAATTTTATTCACTGTGTCAATTGTTTGCCCTTTGATTCTGTTTCTATCTATTTCCCCATTGCATCAAATCAAATGTAACCAGTAGGCCTAGTAAATGTACAACTAATCCCCGTCATTTGGTTACATCCATTTCTGTTAATGCACTCATTACAGTCATTTACTGTTCTCATTCTAGGAGTGGAAACGTTGTTTGCAGAGTTCACAACCTGCTACACTTGTGAGAAACAAGTTTTGGTTTAGTTCATAACCATCATTTAAGAGTTTAGTCCATTTTTTCCATTGTCTTTTGTTTGGAGTGCTCCATGTGAGCAATGGGCATGTGTGCGGTTTCTCTGCCCTGATAATGCAATGAGCATGTGTACGGTTTCTCTGCCCTGATAATGCGGAGGGAGCGTGCAAACCTGCTGAGTTGATACAATGTTGCACTTCACTAGCAATAGCTCAAGTCAAGACAGCAGTGGCGATTTTAGCATGTCAATCTTGGTGGGGCAAAATGTGTATTTATTTATTGGGGATGCATGCCAGCAAAGCCACTACACAACACAACACAATACTAAACAAGAAATGAATTGCACTATAACGGTGACAAACTGCCCACAAACTGTTAGGGCCTACATAAAGCTGTCCCAACAGCAGAGGTTTCTTTTCAGCTCCATGGAGTGAATCCTTACCACTGCTACACCTGGCTATCAGCGGAGCCTTGTCTGGCAGCGAAACAGTTCATTCAGCCTCATTTACTGCCTTTAAAAAAAAACATCGCTGATATGGCTGACTTGCTTAAACAAATGTGGTTTCTACTGACAATTGAGATGTACAAACTATGACATAAGGGGACGACAAGCGGATAAGAGGCTATCCGTAATTTCGATTAAGACATTGATGAGCGAGCTAGGACGGACATGGTCAATATAACTATTTATTCAGCACTTTTGAAATGTACAGCGACAGAATTCAGAACATGGGCCGTTCTTACAGTGTTCTCCCTGTACACCAAGTCAGAACCGTAGGATAAATAAAGAGGGCATATAAGCAGACAATGAAGGCTCTTACAATATTCGATGATGACATTTCTCTAAAACAGGTTATAGGCTACATGGGCACCACCAAGTCAGAACAGTAGGCGAAATTAAGACCAAATTAGACCAAATTATTAGGGTGAGGCACATGGGCTTGTAGTATCTAAACAGTTTATGATTTTGCTGACGTTTGCAAATGGTGTGTTAGAGGAAGTTGGCTCTGCTTGCGGAAACATCTGGAAAGCATTACTATAGGGGCCCCCTAAAACAGAGGAGAGTCTGTTATGTGTAAAGGCCAGGGATTGGTCAAATGAAAAACCACCCATATTATATTACATATTATAAATACCATGGTTGGAACAAAGGACGGGGAGAAATAACATATTTGAGATTGGGTTGGTTGTTCTCCGGATTTTCTGCAGAACTCTGTAAATTGACGCTGAAATCTTTGATGTAATAAACCATTATAATCAAGGACAGTATCAGCGGATTTCTTGTCATCACAGCATAATCAGCATCGTTGTCTCAGACACTACAGGCTACTAACAGCTTACTACACAACATACACTTAGTATTACTTTCTTAGCTACAGTATACATATCTCCCTCACATATTACATCATTTATGCAGCAGCATACAATACATTTTTGGACTCACCTCGTTGTGCTGTGCTCACTTGAACAGGAAGGTGGCGCGGCGGTCCTTCGTGGGCAAATTTTGTCATCAAACTTTGACATCAAAGTCTGGCATTCTCTAGATTTATGGTGCTTTCAAGACAACTGGGAACTCGGAAAAAAACAAGGTCGAACATGATGACGTCAGTGATCTTCAGGTCGTAGCTCAAGAAAGAGGCCCGAGTTCCCGACAATACCGAGTTGGATGACCGCTCAAAACGTATTTTCCCAGTTGGAGCTCGTTTTTACCTGAGTTCCCAGTTGTCTTGAACTCACTGAAGTCAGATTTCCCAGTTCTGAGTTGTTTTGAGCGCGGCAGAAATCATGCTGGATTGACAGCATGGCCAATGTTGAATGTTTATAATTTTAAACTTGGAAAAGATAACCTTAAACCGAGAATTGGGACCACAAACCCACTCCAATGAATAGCAGGCTAGTGATTGCAGTTAGCCACTGGTTCCTTCCAAACCACTCATTGTTGAATTTGCGATTTCCAACTTGTTGTGTAATGTTTATGTCCAATGGCCGATGAGCACAGATACGTTTTTATCTATAATTTCTCTTCATTATTTTTCTTCATATGGTAAAGGATTTGACAGTAGATTGAAGACTTGATTCATGATGACTGTTAGCTAAGATTTTGAAAGTATGATGTTGACATGATCAGTCCAATCAAAGCTACTGTAGATATAACTTGATTTGATGTCATTTTATCTGTGGCCAATGACCTTGAGCCTTCTTGGATGGGCACTTCTAATGTAACTCTATGGCAGCACACAAGGTGCTTCAATTTTCGAGCTCTGCCCTTAGATTAGGCAGTGACGTAGTGTCCCCATAAGTGACAGAACACTGAGCCATCACGGCACTACTAGAGAACATGACCAACCCCTACGCTCTGTATTTTCCGCTGGCTGCCCCACCACCACAGAAAGCACTGAGCTAGGCTGAAACACCTGCATTTTGGAGCTGCCTTACTCAAGAAAGCAAAAAAGAGACCAACTTAATTTAACTCTATTATATTTTCTTTTACATTGTTTGCAAACTGATGTCACACGTATAAATAACAAAATAACATGCAAAACAGGCAACCCCCCCCCAAAAAGGAAATATATTTTACAAAAATGCTATAAATGTGGGGCTTAAAACAGATGGGGCTCTGCCACACCTTCCCTGAATGTCGGGTCGCCACTGCAAGACAGAAAGAAAGGGAGGCTGACAGGCAGAAAGAAAGGGAGGCTGACAGGCAGAAAGAAAGGGAGGCTGACAGGCAGAAAGAAAGGGAGGCTGACAGGCAGAAAGAAAGGGAGGCTGACAGGCAGAAAGAAAGGGAGGCTGACAGGCAGAGTACAGTAGAGAGATTGGGACTGAAATAACCTGAATTTATCAGGATTTTTTTTTTTTTACTGTTGTTTGTCTGCTTTAGGCCGATGTATTTGACTCAGTTGGCGATGGAAGTTATAGGCCTACTGCTGCATTGGCCTATAGAGGCTATTGCTGAGTTCCATGTGCTAATTTCTTTATCCGCCAATGGATCACGGTGTATCAATGTGTCCATATGGCAAAGGCTGGTGCTCTAGCATTAGTTTAATTTTAACTTTTAGATTTTTATAATTTGAATTCCGATGAACCACGTGACAATTATTTTGAGAAACGAAAAATATATTGAAATAGAACTGTCCCACGGAAAGGAGCATCTAAAATAACCATAAGTGGCAGGCAGACACACTGAACAAAAATATAAACGCAACATGCAACAATTTCAAAGATTTCACTGAGTTAAAAGTTAATATAAGCAAATCACTTAATTGAAATAAATTCACGAAGCCCTAATCAATGGATTTCACATGACTGGGAATACAAATATGCATCTGTTGGTCACAGATAGCTTTAAAAAAAAAAAGTAGGGGTGTGGATCAGAAAACCAGTCAGTATGTGGTGTGACCACCATTTGCCCTAATGCATTGTGACACATCTCCTTCGCATAGAGTGAGTTCAGGTGTGGTGAATTGGCGGGAGAGGGGGTAATGATCAGAGTGTGTTAAGCAAGCAAACTGTTTATACCGGGGCAGAGCAAGTAGGTCAAGCACGTGCAGCCAGTCCGGATGAGCTACTTTGTTTTGCCCGCGATATTTATTACGGCTTCTACTTTTAACATTATGTGCTTTGGCACCCTCATTGCCCCAATATGTCTCTGTCAAAAAAGAGAAAAGTGGACGCAGAGTGCAGAGTGTTCCAAGAAAAATTGTCATCCTCCTATTTATTCACAGAATTGAATGGGAAAGCTGTATGTTTGGTGTGTTCACAGCATGTTGCATTGCTGAAAGAATATAACCTTCGTCGCCACAATGTGAGTCTTCATGCCGACAAATATGACATCTTTCAAGGACAGCGGAGAAGAGAGAAGGTGAATGAACTGTTGGCGGGTCTGAAGAAACAGCAGTCTGTGTTTACTCACAACCGAGACAGTGACGCTGCAGTGAAAGCTAGCTACCTCATTGCTAATGAAATCGCAGTGGCTTCAAACCCATTTAGTGAGGGTGAATTTGTAAAAACATGCATGATGAAGGCAGCGGAGATTGTGTGCCCTGAAAAGCGGCAGGCTTTTGCAAATATCAGCCTGACAAGAAACACAGTTGCAGACAGGATTTCCGATATTTCAGTGGATTTGGACAGCCAGTTGAAGCAAAAAGTAAAGTCATTTATTGCGTTTTCGGTTGCAATTGATGAAAGCACGGACATTACAGATGTTGCACAACTGGCCATTTTCATCCGCGGAGTTGATGACACATTGACCGTCACCGAGGAGTTCGTGGAGTTGGTGCCGATGACAGATACAACGACAGCAGCTGATATTTTCACCGCACTCGTTGGCGTGCTGGACAGGTTCGGAGTGGACTGGTCCCGCGCTGTCAGCCTGGCTACAGATGGTGCGCCCTCAATGATCGGGAAAAAAGCAGGCGTTGTGACAAAGTTCAGAGAGAAAGTGCAATCTGTAAATGGAGGATGTGATTTTTTGACTTTTCACTGTATTTTGCACCAGGAGGCTTTGTGTTGCAAGTCATTAAAGATGGATAACGTCATGAAGGTGGTCATCCAAACTGTTAATTTCATCCGATCCAGAAGCCTGAATCACCGTCAGTTTGACAGCCTTCTCAGGGAGAAAGACCACATCTATGGCCTGCCATACCACACTGAGGTAAGATGGTTAAGCCGAGGTGCTGTGCTGAGGCGTTTCTTTGATTTACGAGAAGAAATTGAACAGTTCATGGAAGAAAAGGGCAAACCAGTGTTAGAATTTTATTCCGCAGAATGGATGCAGGACCTTGCATTTATGGTGGATGTTACAGAGCACCTGAATAACTTGAACAAACAGCTGCAAGGGCGCAACAAAGTTGTCACGCAGTATTATGACAGCATACGTTCTTTCAAGTTGAAGCTGTCATTGTGGGAGACGCAACTCGCCGGTGGTGATGCAGCTCACTTCCCCTGTCTGAAAAATGTGTGCGCGACCCAACATGTGGCAGACATGAAGCGGTTCAAAGATAAAATAACAGGACTGTTACGGGAGTTTGAGCAACGCTTTCAGATTTTTGGTGAACTGGAGAAAGACTTAAACGTTTTTTGCTCGCCATTCACCGTGAATCCCTCTGATCTGCCAGTCAGCATCCAACTTGAAATAATAGACTTGCAGTGTGACTCGGATTTGAAGGGCAAATTTACCGTTTTCTCTGTAATGAGCATAAATAAAACAAAGCTGCGCTCAAGGCTTACGCACAAGCACTTGAATCACATCCTGAAGTTGGCTGCCACTCAGGATGTGACGCCTGATATTGATGCGCTGGTGAAAGCTAAAAGATGCCAGGTATCAGGAGTCAAATAAACTATGCAACCCCACTTAAAGTGCTGCATGAGACACCCTGATATAGTTCTGTGATCTGTGATATCCTTCTGTGAATCACTGAGGCATTGTGTGTTCTTTGTCCTCAGAACTTTCAAATAACTTGAGGTGTTTTATGATTAATAGTGATGTTGTGCTTTTGGACCTACTGTCCTCAGGCTCCAGCTTTATGTTTTTATGTTGATGTGCTATTGTTTTTAATTGTTTTTATTTTATTTGTATATTTAACCTATTCTTCTTGACTCTGTGGTTCTTGCACTTGTTTGGGGAACAGGATTTCATTATTTTTATCTACATTTCTGCCTGAGAAATGACCCCCTGATATAGTTATGTGATCTGTGAAACAGTTCTGTTAATCACTGAGGCATTGTGTGTTTGTGTGTTCTTTTTCTTTAGAATTTTTTAATTTTATGATTAATAGTGATGTTGTGCTTGTACTATTTTGGACACACTGTCCTCAGGCTCCAGCTTTATGTTTTATGTTGATCGTATTAAAACATAGAAAACAATCTGAAGTTGTTGTTTTTAAGTTATATATACCATGATTTTACCGTTCCGGCCCACTTGGGAATAGATTTTCCTCCATGTGGCCCCTGAACTAAAATGAGTTTGACACCCCTGGTCTAGAGGGTAATGATCCTTCAGAACAGCCATAGTTTATTACAGATCGAATCAGTGCTACATACATATTCCTCAGTGAGGAACAGCCAGCCCCTACACTGCTAGCCTTGTACAGTGGGGAAAAAAAGTATTTAGTCAGCCACCAATTGTGCACGTTCTCCCACTTAAAAAGATGAGGGAGGCCTGTAATTTTCATCATAGGTACACGTCAACTATGACAGACTATGATTTTATTTGCAAATTATGGTGGAAAATAAGTATTTGGTCACCTACAAACAAGCAAGATTTCTGGCTCTCACAGACCTGTAACTTCTTCCTTAAGAGGCTCCTCTGTCCTCCACTTGTTATCAGTATAAAAGACACCTGTCCACAACATCGAACAGTCACACTCCAAACTCCACTATGGCCAAGACCAAAGAGCTGTCAAAGGACACCAGAAACAAAATTGTAGACCTGCACCAGGCTGGGAAGACTGAATCTGCAATAGGTAAGCAGCTTGGTTTGAAGAAATCAACTGTGGGAGCAATTATTAGGAAATGGAAGACATACAAGACCACTGATAATCTCCCTCGATCTGGGGCTCCACGCAAGATCTCACCCCGTGGGGTCAAAATGATCACAAGAACGGTGAGCAAGAATCCCAGAACCACACGGGGGGACCTAGTGAATGACCTGCAGAGAGCTGGAACCAAAGTAACAAAGCCTACCATCAGTAACACACTACGCCGCCAGGGACTCAAATCCTGCAGTGCCAGACGTGTCCCCCTGCTTAAGCCAGTACATGTCCAGGCCCGTCTGAAGTTTGCTAGAGTGCATTTGGATGATCCAGAAGTGGATTGGGAGAATATCATATGGTCAGATGAAACCAAAATATAACTATTTGGTAAAAACTCAACTCGTCGTGTTTGGAGGACAAAGAATGCTGAGTTGCATCCAAAGAACACCATACCTACTGTGAAGCATGGGGGTGGAAACATCATGCTTTGGGGCTGTTTTTCTGCAAAGGGACCAGGACGACTGATCCGTGTAAAGGAAATAATGAATGGGGCCATGTATCGTGAGATTTTGAGTGAAAACCTCCTTCCATCAGCAAGGCATTGAAGATGAAACGTGGCTGGGTCTTTCAGCATGACAATGATCCCAAACACACCGCCCGGGCAACGAAAGAGTGGCTTCGTAAGAAGCATTTCAAGGTCCTGGAGTGGCCTAGCCAGTCTCCAGATCTCAACCCCATAGAAAATCTTTGGAGGGAGTTGAAAGTCCGTGTTGCCCAGCGACAGCCCCAAAACATCACTGCTCTAGAGGAGATCTGCATGGAGGAATGGGCCAAAATAGTGAAGACTTACAGAAAACGTTTGACCTGTGTCATTGCCAACAAATGGTATATAACAAAGTATTGAGAAACTTTTGTTATTGACCAAATACTTATTTTCCACCATCATTTGCAAATAAATTCATTAAAAATCCTACAATGTGATTTTCTGGATTTTTTTCCTCATTTTGTCTGTCATAGTTGACGTGTACCTATGATGAAAATTACAGGCCTCTCTCATATTTTTAAGTGGGAGAACTTGCACAATTGGTGGCTGACTAAATACTTATTTTCCCCACTGTATATGGTATGAAAGTGACCCGTCGTTTTCCAGGAAGTAGCCTTATAGTCTATGAACTTTTGTAGGTGTTTTGAATGGTCTTCAGTGTAAAAACCTCATAAAAGGCATCTGGGAGAAGTAAATTCATCCACAAAACAAGAATGTAATCTATTTGAATGCTGATTAGCTGACAGCCTTGGAATATTAAAGCAATAAGGCCCGAGGGGGTGTGGTTTACGGTCAATATACCACCCAGGTTATAATCTTAAATGACCGTGTTTTCACAAATTTGATGATATAATTTGTCAAGCCCATTCAAAAGATTAGGGGACAGGACCCCGGAAGTATGACGTCACATGCACATGGTACTACCAGACTGATTACCGCTGTAGCGAATCAGAACGCAAGCTCACAAGACTTCTGGATGAACAGAAACCACAATATGTCGAGAGGTGTTGTAATGGTGACATGCCATGGTGTAAATGTTATCAACAACACGTGCCGACTCTTGACAATGAAAGTACTAGTTCATACACTATCTTCACTTTTATTTCTATTGTTCACTTAACAAGATTACATTCTATCCATATCAATATTCCACAAACACCTCATTCTGAAATGATTGTCCACACACACACACACTACTTTCAGCAATATCTGAACTATCTTGACTTTCTAAAATAACTAACAGAATTTGCTAAGATAATGAACAATGATATTAAAGGCAAGTTACTATAAGTGTTAAAAACCAGGAAGAAGGGTTATTCTATTGACTACAAACCTAATATGGATTGGATTGTTGCATAATTAGCATTTTATCACATTAATAGAAATAACATTGATAACTTTATTTAAATGTTTATAGATACCACTAGCTAGTTTGCTCATTTCATTTCTTACCTTGGATTGATTGTGTATGTTAGGTAGTTTGCCTGCTTTATACTGTTCAGTCTGCTGTCTTTTAATTATTTTTTATATTGGGGGCGCTTCTAAGTTTGAATGTATTTGATACAAACTGCAACAACCTTGAAACCATTAACCTTTCACAAAAACACAATTATTGGAAACATGCATCAGTGTGCAGATATAGTTTTTACATTATGAAGTCATCATTGTTCATTGGTCCCAGTCTAAACCGACACCTCGTTTTGGAGACCAACAGTCATCAGGTGGCACTCTTTTTCAATCATCACGATTATCCAACCTACTAGCTAGCATCCACTAACTGCAGAGACTCCTCTTCACCCTACTAGCATCCACTAACTGCAGAGGCAGGCTCCTCTTCTTCATCATCAATACTCATGGAATCCTCTTCACTCTTCACATCTTTAGTCAGAGCCTCTTCAGTGTTTGTGCTCGGATGGATCTTCTTGTGTCGTCCCAGCTTCATAGAACTGGCGAAGCACTTACCACATTCAGTGCAGCTGTACGGTCTCTCTCCTGTATGAGATCTGATGTGTATCGTCAGTTCAGAAGCTCTTCTGAAGGTCTTCTCGCAGACTGAGCAGGGGAAAGGTCTCTCTCCCGAGTGCGTCCGGAGGTGTTCTTTCAGGCGCCCTGCTTGAGAGAAACCATTCCCACACACAAAGCAGCAGTGGGGTTTCTCTCCTGTGTGTAACTGCTGGTGTCTTTTCAAGGCTGAGGAGAAGCTGAACCGCTTGTCACATTCGGGACAGGGGTACGGTTTCTCTCCAGTGTGTACTTTCTGGTGGTCTTGCAGATGTCTTTTCTGAGTGAACTGCTTCTCGCACACAGAGCAACTGAAGGGCTTCTCTCCTGTGTGGATCCTCATGTGTAACTTGAATGCCGACAACTTCTGGCAAGCTCTCCCACATATGTTACAGGTATAAGGACTCTCCCCCAGGTGGACTTTGCTGTGGGTTTTGAGGTACGACGCAGTAGTGAAGCGCTTCCCACACACAGAGCAGGAGTACGGTTTCTCTCCTGAGTGCGTCGGGAAGTGTTCCTTCAAACGTGACAGTTGAACAAAACCTTTCCCACACACAGTGCAAATGTGAGGTTTCTCTTCTCTGTGTAACTTCTTGTGTCTATTCAGGGATATGTTGGAACCAAACATCTTGTCGCAGTCTGAGCAACCGTATGGTTTTTCAACTGAATGTACACTCTCGTGTCTTCGCAGATGGCCTTTGCGATTGAACTGCTTCCCACACACAGAGCAGCTGTACCTCAGAGTTGTAGTGTGGTTAACCTGGTGTTGTTGTTCAGGTTCTCTTGATGTTGACGGACTCTCTTCTTCCTCAGAACCCGGAGGATCGAAGTCCAATCCAACTTCTTCTCCGTCAGAATTGATCAGAACACCAAATACCTCATCTTCCTCCTCCTTCAGTGCTTCATTTGTAGCGTTCATCTCAGGTGTTTGGTTGTGGTTGTCAAACTCAACAGGTGGGAGTAGTACAGGCGGTAGATGTGTCTTCTGATGTTTCCATAGGTTGTGGGAACTGGTGAAGCTCTGGCCACATTCAGCGCAGCTGTAAGGTTTCTCTCCTGTGTGCTCTCTGTGGTGTACTTTAAGGTCTGCAGGTCTTGCAAAACTCTTCCCGCACACAGAGCAAGGGTAAGGTTTCTCACCTGTGTGCGTCCGGAAATGTTGCTTCAAACGTGACGATTGGGTAAAACGCTTCCCACACACAGAGCAGGGGTAAGGTTTCTCTCCAGTGTGTGTCAGCAGGTGTATTTTCATGGCTCCCAAATGGGCGAACTTCATCCCACAGGTGGGGCAGGGGTAAGGTTTCTCTCCAGTGTGCGTTTTCAGATGTGCTTTCAGGTGTCCCTTCTCACGGAATTGCTTTCCACACAACGTACAGGGGTAAGGCTTCTCTCCTGTGTGAATTCTTATGTGTTTTTGTAGCGCCGATAACTTTTGGCAGTCTTTTCCACACACTGAACAGTAGTGAGAGCTCTTAGTAGCTGTGTGATTCTCCTGGTGTTGTTCAAGTTCTCCTGATGTAGAGGGACGCTCTTCACTGTCAGAACTCTGACTGGGATTATATCCTGTGTGAAAAATATGGAATGGGTTAAACAAAGCAGAAGACAAGTCAAGACAATGGTTGAAAAATTCCAGAAGCTTTAACAAAATTCCCAGGTTTTCCAGAAATCCTGACTGGAGGGTTCCGGATGCTTATTCCCTCCTGATTCCAGGAATCTTCCAACCAGGCTTTCAGGAAAATCTGGGCATTATGGAAAGTTACATGAATTCACAAACTTATCTATTCCACCTCAACTTACCAAGAAGAGAAGGATCCCAGTCCATTTCTTCTCCATCAGAATTAATCAGCCCAACAACTTCCTCCTCTTCATCTTCATCATCTTCTTCGTCTTCATCCTCTTCTTCATCATCCTCTTCTTCATCATCCTCTTCTTCATCATCCTCTTCTTCATCATCCTCTTCTTCTTCTTCTTCTAGTTCTTCAGTTTTAATCTTCAGTCCAAGTGTTCGATCCTCCTCCTCCTCCTCCTCCTTAACAGTGATCCCAGCAGTTTGAGTGGAGGCTTCACCATGGCTCTGATCAGAAGGCAGGGACTCTGTGGGTTTGGGCTCAGCCTGGTGAGAAAATAATATAAAATGTTTTTTTTTTAGGATGGAGAACTTTATTTTCAAACAAATACTTTACTCGCTGCTTCTAAAAACAAATATTTTGCGCCCAGCACCCAGCCAGGCAGTGTTGCAGCACGAGGTGGGATAGGCTATAGGATTCCTAGGTCTTTGACTTGTTCCAGTTATGAAACAAAACGGCAGAAATACCTTGAAAACAGCTACTGCAGCATTTATTTTGCTATAAATGTGATCATACTTGACTATTTCTATTCACAAATGCGAGTGAAATGCTGGCACTGTGGAGCCCTTGCCACCCGCCAACGTGGCTTGTGAAATAGACATCTTACCCGCGAATTTCCAAATCTACCGGCGTTTGGCAGATGGCGGGTGTTAAGTTCAGGCCCTGGCCACCAGAATGATCAGACCAGTCACTTTCCCAGACACAGATTAAACTTCTGTGTTCTCAATGTCTAGAGGGTCGGGCAACGAGGCTCATACTGTCTAGGGGGTCGGGTGTCGGGCAACGAGGCTCAAACTATCTAGGGGGGTCGGGCATAGAGGCAACGAGGCTCAAACTGTCTAGGGGGGTCGGGCATAGAGGCAATGAAGCTCAAATTGTCTAGGGGGTCGGGCATAGAGGCAATGAGACTCAAACTGTCTAGGGGGTCGGGCATAGAGGCAACGAGGCTCAAACTGTTTAGGGGGTCGGGCATAGAGGCAACGAGACTCAAACTGTCTAGGGGGGTCGGGCATAGAGGCAACGAGACTCAAACTGTCTAGGGGGTCGGGCATAGAGGCAACGAGACTCAAACTGTCTAGGGGGTCGGGCATAGAGGCAACGAGACTCAAACTGTCTAGGGGGTCGGGCAACGAGGCTCAAACTGTCTAGGGGGTCGGGCATAGAGGCAACGAGGCTCAAACTGTCTAGGGGGTCGGGCAACGAGGCTCAAACTGTCTAGGGGGTCGGGCATAGAGGCTGAAACTGTCTAGGGGGTCGGGCATAGAGGCAACGAGACTCAAACTGTCTAGGGGGTCGGGCAACGAGGCTCAAATTGTCTAGGGGGTCGGGCATAGAGGCAACGAGACTCAAACTGTCTAGGGGATCGGGCATAGAGGCAACGAGACTCAAACTGTCTGGGGGGTCGGGCATAGAGGCAACGAGACTCAAACTGTCTAGGGGGTCCGGAATAGAGACTAACTGTCTAGGGGGTCGGGCATAGGGGCAATGAGACTCAAACTGTCTGGGGGGGGTCGGGCATAGGGGCAATGAGACTCAAACTGTCTAGGGTATCGGGCATAGAGGCAACGAGACTCAAACTGTCTAGGGGGTCGGGCATAGAGGCAACGAGACTCAAACTGTCTAGGGGGTCGGGCATAGGGGCAATGAGACTCAAACTGTCTGGGGGGGGTCGGGCATAGGGGCAATGAGACTCAAACTGTCTAGGGGATCGGGCATAGAGGCAACGAGACTCAAACTGTCTGGGGGGTCGGGCATAGAGGCAACGAGACTCAAACTGTCTAGGGGGTCCGGAATAGAGACTAACTGTCTAGGGGGTCGGGCATAGGGGCAATGAGACTCAAACTGTCTGGGGGGGGTCGGGCATAGGGGCAATGAGACTCAAACTGTCTAGGGTATCGGGCATAGAGGCAACGAGACTCAAACTGTCTAGGGGGTCGGGCATAGAGGCAACGAGACTCAAACTGTCTAGGGGGTCGGGCATAGGGGCAATGAGACTCAAACTGTCTGGGGGGGGTCGGGCATAGGGGCAATGAGACTCAAACTGTCTAGGGTATCGGGCATAGAGGCAACGAGACTCAAACTGTCTAGGGGGTCGGGCATAGAGGCAACGAGACTCAAACTGTCTAGGGGGTCGGGCATAGGGGCAATGAGACTCAAACTGTCTGGGGGGGGTCGGGCATAGGGGCAATGAGACTCAAACTGTCTAGGGTATCGGGCATAGAGGCAACGAGACTCAAACTGTCTAGGGGGTCGGGCATAGAGGCAACGAGACTCAAACTGTCTAGGGGGTCGGGCATAGAGGCAACGAGACTCAAACTGTCTAGGGGGTCCGGAATAGAGACTAACTGTCTAGGGGGTCGGGCATAGAGGCTCTAACTGTCTAGGGGGTCGGGCATAGGGGCAATGAGACTCAAACTGTCTGGGGGGGGTCGGGCATAGGGGCAATGAGACTCAAACTGTCTAGGGTATCGGGCATAGAGGCAACGAGACTCAAACTGTCTAGGGGGTCGGGCATAGAGGCAATGAGACTCAAACTGTCTAGGGTATCGGGCATAGAGAAAACGAGACTCAAACTGTCTGGGGGGGTCCGGAATATAGGCTCAAACTGTCTAGGGGGTCGGGCAATGAGGCTCAAACTGTCTAGGGTATCGGGCATAGAGGCAACGAGACTCAAACTGTCTGGGGGGGTCCGGAATATAGGCTCTAACTGTCTAGGGGGTCGGGCAACGAGTCTCAAACTGTCTAGGGGGTCGGGCAATGAGGCTCAAACTGTCTAGGGGGTCGCGCATAGAGGCAACGAGGCTCAAACTGTCTAGGGGGTCGGGCATAGAGGCAACGAGGCTCAAACTGTCTAGGGGGTCGGGCATAGAGGCAACGAGGCTCAAACTGTCTAGGGGGTCGGGCAACGAGACTCAAACTGTCTAGGGGGTCGGGGCATAGAGGCTCAAACTGTCTAGGGGGTCGGGCATAGGGGCAACGAGACTCAAACTGTCTAGGGGGTCGGGCATAGAGGCAACGAGACTCAAACTGTCTAGGGTATCGGGCATAGAGGCAACGAGACTCAAACTGTCTGGGGGGGTCCAGAATATAGGCTCAAACTGTCTAGGGGGTCGGGCAATGAGGCTCAAACTGTCTAGGGGGTCGGGCAATGAGACTCAAACTGTCTGGGGGGGTCCGGAATATAGGCTCTAACTGTCTAGGGGGTCGGGCAACGAGTCTCAAACTGTCTAGGGGGTCGGGCAATGAGGCTCAAACTGTCTAGGGGGTCGGGCATAGAGGCAACGAGGCTCAAACTGTCTAGGGGGTCGGGCATAGAGGCAACAAGGCTCAAACTGTCTAGGGGGTCGGGCAACGAGACTCAAACTGTCTAGGGGGTCGGGGCATAGAGGCTCAAACTGTCTAGGGGGTCGGGCATAGGGGCAACGAGACTCAAACTGTCTAGGGGGTCGGGGCATAGAGGCTCAAAATGTCTAGGGGGTCGGGGCATAGAGGCTCAAAATGTCTAGGGGGTCGGGCTTAGAGGCAACAAGACTCAAAGGTGAAGGCGTGGAGCAAATAGAGGCTTTCATTAATAAAAAGGAGAATGAAATCCTGGCTCTTCCAGAGCTCTACAGGGTCACACTTTACATTTAGGAAAACAAAAGCAGCAAGTCGACAGGACGAGCCAAAAGCTGCAAATCATATCCGTCCCTAGCCACACCTCAAGTGATGTGTGCTCTCCAGAGTGCGTGCTGCAGACATTGAAGTTTATAGGCATTCCATTAGAGGGCTGCCACACCCCCGTTAAGGGAACCGTGCTCAGCTGGAGCTTGTTCTCCTAACCAGCATTCCTCATGCTATCTAGGCTTGCCTGCTGCACCACAGTTCAGACTAAAATGCATGCTCAATGGGGAATCTCCCAATGGAGATTTTATCAATCTCTCAATGGAGAAAATGCTTAGTGCAGGACTAGTCTTAATCTGCGTCTGGGATATGGGCCTTTAGAATCAATTGAGAGGACCACTGCAACTTTAACAAATGTTTGGTTGACAGGATAATAATTTCCACCTACATTGATATTCTGGAAGGCAGCAGCATCTTGTAGTTGTAGCATCCCACTCCCAGTAGCCTGATGAAGGCTCACAACACTACAGATCCCTGAAGAGTTACGCTGGTGTCTCAGTAGGTTCTCAGAGAGCGAGAACCTCATTCCACAACCGGAGCACTGGTACGGTTTCTCTCCAGTGTGAACTCTCTGGTGTTTCAGCAGCTTTGACTCAATGGTGAAACTCTTCCCACACTCGGTGCATTGGTATAGGTTCTCCCCAGTGTGGATTCTCTGGTGTTCCTTCAGCTTGGTTGAAGTGGAGAAGCTCTGGTCACATTGGGAACAGGTGTAGAAGTTCACTCCAGTGTGTGATTGGGCGTGTATCTTCAAGGACACCAGTTGAGCAAATCCCTTACCGCATTCCCCACATTGGTACGGTGTTTCTCCGGTGTGAAGTCGTTCATGCTTCACAAGTGTCCCAGATAGTGCGAAGCGCTTGGGGCAGTAGGAACAGCGGTAAGGTCTCTCTCCGGTGTGCACTCTCTCGTGGTTCTTCAGCTTGGCCGCGGTGGAGAAAGTCTTCTCACAGTGAGCGCAGAGGAAAGGTTTCACCCCTGTGTGTGTCTGCTGGTGAGATTTCAGGTGCGCCAACTGAGAGAAACTCTTACCGCACTCGGGGCAGCTATGAGGTTTCTCCCCTGAGTGCAACAACTGGTGTCTCTTCAGGTCTCCCATGTGAGTAAACCTGCTCCCGCAGTCAGAGCAGGGGTACGGTTTCTCTCCACTGTGCACTTTCTGGTGCGTCTTGAGGTTTGCGGCTTGGGAGAAGCCCTTCCCACACACCATACACTCGTAAGGCTTCTCTCCTGTGTGTGTTCTCTGGTGTAGCATTAGTTTATAGGAGCTGGAGAGTTCTTTTCCACACGTTGAACAGATGTGAGGGCCCAGAGCTTTGTTCTCCTGGTGTTGGTCAGGTTCTACTGATGTAGAGGGACTCTTCTCACTGTCAGAGCAATGTTGAGGTCTCTCTGCTGTGGTAAAGCGGTAGTATGGATTAACAGGCAATTAAGTAAACTCCTTAAATATGTGAAGATCTGAGACTGAGCCAATAATATAACCCACACCTTACCAAAGTAACCTTTGAACTCACCAAAAGCAGGATCTTCTTCCTCTTCTTTGACTTTGACATCCAGTACCAGACTGAGCCCAGACTCCTCTACAGCTGTGGGTTCAACCTGCCCAGACTCCTCTACAGCTGTGGGTTCAACCTGCTCGTTTTGGTCAACACAAGCCTAGGATGAATAAATCAGACAACTTCATTCAATATAACACGTCAATAGCGGAATCAATCTTAGTTATATTGATGTTCTTGAAAAATTCCCAGGTTTTCCAGAAATCCAGGTTGGAAAAATTCCTGGACTCAGAAGGAAATAAGCAGGACATCTGGAATCTTCCAACACGGATTTCTAGAAAACCTTTTAAAGAAAATAAATACAAAGAATAATTGCCACCCTAAACTGGATACTTGAAAGAAGCATGACCAGATACACCTACCCTATTGGTGGTACCATCCACAGAGGTAGCCTCTTGCTGCTGTGACCCACCCTGTATACCTTCATGGATACGACGACGGTGACTAGTTCTATTCGCTGACGAGGAGAAACTCTTCCCGCAGTCGGAGCACTGGAATGGTTTCTCTCCAGTGTGAACCCTCTGGTGTCTTTTAAGGAGTGATGAAGATGAGAACATCTTCTCACACTGAGAGCAGTGGTACGGTCTCTCTCCGGTGTGCTGGCGCATGTGTATCTTTAAGGTCCAGGGCTGAGTGAATTCCTTCCCACATTCTGAGCAGCTGTACGGCTTGGCGGTGCTATTCTCTTCGCTAATATGGGATTGTTCATGTCTTGTTAGAGAGCTTGGGAAAACGAAGGTCTTTTTGCAGGTGGAGCACTGGTAAGGTCTCTCCCCAGTGTGCATCCTCTGGTGCATCTTGAGCTCTGCTGCCGAGTTGCAGCCCCTGTCACACTCAGAGCATGGGAAAGGTTTCTTCATGGTGAGTCTCTGCTTCTCTCCGGCGTGCGTCATCATGTGGACCTTCAAGTGCCACATACGTGAGAAACTCTTCCCACACACAGAGCAGTGGCAAGTTTTCACTCCGGTGTGTGTCTGATGGTGTAGTTTTAACTCTCCTTGGCTGACAAACCTCTTCCCACAGTCCTTTTCTGGGCAGGCGTATGGTTTCTCCCCTGTGTGCAACCTCTCGTGTGTTTTGAGGACCCCTGTATCACTGAATCTCTTCCCGCACACAGAGCAAGGATACGGTTTCTCTCCTGTGTGCGTTCTCAGATGCCTCCGTAGTTTTGAGGGGTGAGGAAACTCTTTCCCACACTCTGAGCAGCAGTAAGACGACTTCTTAGCTGTGTGATTCTCCTGGTGTTGTTCAGGTACTCCTGATGCCTCATCACTAGAGCTGGGGTTCGGACTCTCTCCTGTTTCAATCGTAAGGATTAAAACAAAGTTATGGTACGTCCCAGATGCCACCCTATTTCCTATATAGGGCACTACTTTTGACCTGGACCCTGGTAGTGCACTATATAGGAAATAGGGTATCATAATCTACTGTAACTCTCTATGTCCATATATTAAACTAATAAATCATCTCCTCAGGTGGCATTAAAGTATTGTCCATCTGTGGGTAGGGGCGGTGATGGTAATTGAATAACCGTGTAACTGACCCGTTATGGATGAAGACCATCATGAAAATAAAATAACCGTCAAAACCATTTAAATAGGCCTAGAATTCATTTCGGGAATTTTTATTTGTTATTATTAACTATATTTTCATGTTTACTTAATAGCAGGGGTGTTTACCAAAGATTCTAAGTGATTGATTTGCTAACTTAGTCAGCCTATTAAACTTTCTAAATCCCCTCCTCTTTCCAACTGACCTTTGATGCCCCAGCAGCTAATCTTCTAGATGCGCTACGGCACTTCAGGAAACTAATGTTTTCATGTGTGGACTTTCTTTTATACAATGTTTTCATTGCTTGCTAGTAAATAAATACATCGGTCTACTTTTAAAAAAGGTGAATCCTTAATGGTGAAACGACCCCCGCCCCTTTGATATTACAACAACAAAGACGTTACTGTAAACAACCAACACTGTTCTTTCCCCCCTCAGATATTATTACAGCCAACACTGTTATTGCCCCCCCCTCATGCATAATTACAGCATAATTACAGCCAACACTGTTCTCCCCCTCAGACATCATTACAACCAACTGTTCTTTTCCCCCTCAGACATCATTCCATGTGTGATAGAACAGCAGATACTGCAACAACAAAAACACCACGCTACTCACCTCCGTTTCATCTAGAAAAAATAAAAAAAATTACAAAGTGTCTGGGGCAAACAGTGGAGCTGTTTCCCCTAATGACGATTCCATCTTTAAAGATTCATCAAATTGAACTGCTGGTTTAAATCCCTTGCGAGAACCATTTTATTTCCAGTGAGCATTTTCAGTCGGCTACTTACCTGTATAATTAAAACTCCACTCCTCTAAATCTTCCTCCTCCTCTTTGACTACGATGTTAAATCGAGGTGTTTCACTGAAGCTGTCAAGGCCCCCAGGGTAGTCAATCTCCTGCCCCTGGTCACCATGGTTACCACCAGGACCTAGTGACAGTGTTGGTTGGGGTGCAGTGGAGCAGGATGGGGAAGGGCCACCCAAGTCCTAAAATACACAATCAAATCAAACTGTATTTAAAGCGCATTTAAAATCGCAACGCACTTTAATAGTCAAGCATAACAGTCAGTGCCATTGGTCAGTTAAAAAACGACATCATTTAACGACCACCTTCTTCTGACACATTAGCCTTCTGTTGGGTAAAACAGGGACAAGCCAGTCTGAAAGGTATTCTACTGTGACCCTTGACCCCATTCGCTGAGGTCTCAGGGAGAGTTGGAATATGCAAAAAAAATAAAATCCAATTCACACGTGTATTAATACAGACTTGTACATGTGTGAAACAGGAGAAATATAAGCACCCACCACATTATTATTAGTAGCTTGGTACAATGACAGATGTGCATTGATGCAAGTGAGCTGCCAGAAGCTCTTCTGTCCAGTTCAGTCTCTTATTGTCTTCCTGCTGCTGCCCGTATTCATAAAGCCTCTCAGAGTGGCTGATCTAGGATCAGTTTGGTCTTTCAGATTATAATGAATGGACAGAGGGACCTGATCCTAGAACAGCCACTACTCTAAAGACACTTTAGGAATACAGGCCCTGGGCCCGGTTTGAAGACGCAGCCTGTGATCTTAAGACACTTTAGGAATACAGGCCCTGGGCCTGGTTTGAAGACAAAGTCTGTGATCTTAAGCCACTTTAGGAATACAGGCCCTGGGCCCGGTTTGAAGACACAGTCTGTGATCTTAAGACACTTTAGGAATACAGGCCCTGGGCCCGGTTTGAAGACACAGTCTGTGATCTTAAGACACTTTAGGAATACACGCCCTGGGCCCGGTTTGAAGACACAGTCTGTGATCTTAAGACACTTTAGGAATACAGGCCCTGGGCCCGGTTTGAAGACACAGTCTGTGATCTTAAGTCACTTTAGGAATACAGGCCCTGGGCCCGGTTTGAAGACGCAGCCTGTGATCTTAAGACACTTTAGGAATACAGGCCCTGGGCCCGGTTTGAAGACGCAGTCTGTGATCTTAAGACACTTTAGGAATACAGGCCCTGGGCCCGGTTTGAAGACGCAGCCTGTGATCTTAAGACACTTTAGGAATACAGGCCCTGGGCCCGGTTTGAAGACGCAGCCTGTGATCTTAAGACACTTTAGGAATACAGGCCCTGGGCCCGGTTTGAAGACGCAGCCTGTGATCTTAAGACACTTTAGGAATACAGGCCCTGGGCCCGGTTTGAAGACACAGTCTGTGATCTTAAGTCACTTTAGGAATACAGGCCCTGGGCCTGGTTTGAAGACACAGTCTGTGATCTTAAGACACTTTAGGAATACAGGCCCTGGGCCTGGTTTGAAGACACAGTCTGTGATCTTAAGACACTTTAGGAATACAGGCCCTGGGCCCGGTTTGAAGATACAGTCTGTGATCTTAAGACACTTTAGGAATACAGGCCCTGGGCCCGGTTTGAAGACACAGTCTGTGATCTTAAGTCACTTTAGGAATACAGGCCCTGGGCCCGGTTTGAAGATACAGTATGATCTTAAGCACTTCCAAATTAGTAACACATTGAACAAATTGGAATTCGTATCATATCATGAATTGCAAAAACAACAAAAAAGGATGACGTATTAGTTCAGGGACTCATTTTGTCTTGTGGCTCGACATTCAAAACTACTGGCTGAAATTATACAAGAGCTCTGGAGCATCACTTTAAGACTAAGTTCATCGTTAAAACCTTCGTAGGAGCATCGTTAAATCTCTGCACTATTTCTCAGTTGCACTTGAAAATGCTTGTTATTTACTGACTGCCTCAGACCACTCATAGAACAGCTAAGTGCGTCGGTTAGATGCTTTTTTTTTACACAGAAGATCTCTGTTAAATATAGAATCAAGATGTTTATCTGTCTTCTGTGACCTCCGATAACGTCGGAACAAAGTTGACTACAAATAGGCCTACAAAGTTTCCATTGTCTTTGCAACTATTACAAACAAGTGAAGAATAAATGATGGTTCAAATTAAAAACCGAGACGACTACATTAAAAAGATACATACAGTCTAGGCTAAATAGGCTTATATATTTAAGTCATATTGAAATGTAGATTCAATTTCTATTTTGCTAATTGTAGGCTACTGTCTGATGTGTAACATGTACAATGATGTGCCAAATCTATGATTTAGTGTATTCTATGGTAGGCCAAATGCTTCCCAGCCGAAACAGTTCGGAAGAGTTTGTCGTGCATATATTATGACGAGAGTTTGTGACGTTATGGACTTCGTTAAATGTACAGTGCATTCAGAATGGATTCAGACCCATTGCCTTTTCCCACATTTTGTTACGTTACAGCGTTATTTTTTAAAAAGGAGAAAGTTGTTTTTTCCCCTCAATCTACACACAATACCCCCTAACGACAAAACAAAACAGGTTTACATTTTTTCAAGCCAATAAAAATAAAACCCGAAATATCACATTTACGTAAGTATTCAGACCCTTTGTCTCAGTACTTTGTTTAAGCACCTTTGGCAGCGATTACAGCCTCGAATATTCTTGGGTATGACGCTACAAGCTTGGCACACCTGTATTTGGGGAGTTTCTCCCATTGTTCTGTGCAGAGCCTCTCAAGCTCTGTCAGGTTGGATGGGGAGCGTCGCTGCACAGATGTTCGATCGGGTTCAAGTCCAGACTCTGGCTGGGCCACTCAAGGACATTCAGAGACTTGTCCCGAAGCCACTCCTGCGTTGTCTTGGCTGTGTGCTTAGGGTCGTTGTCCTGTTGGAAGGTGAACCTTCGCCCCAGTCTGAGGTCCTGAGCAGGTTTTCATCAAGGCTCTCCCTGTACCTGCTCCGTTCATCTTTGCCTTGATCTTGACTAGTCTCCCAGTCCCTGCTGCTGAAAAACATGCCACCGCCACCATTCTTCACCGTGGGGATGGTGCCAGGTTTCCTCCAGACATGACGCTTGGCATTCAGGCCAAAGAGTTCAATCTTGGTTTCATCAGACCAGTGAATTTTGTTTCTCATGGTCTGAGAGTCCTTTAGGTGCCTTTTGGCAAACTCCAAGCGGGCTGTCATGTGCCTTTTACTGAGGAGTGGCTTCCATCTGGCCACTCTACCATAAAGGCCTGACTGGTTGAGTGCTGCAGAGATTGTTGTCCTTCTGCAAGGTTCTTCCATCTCCACAGAGGAACACTTCCGTCTCATAGCAAAGGGTCTGAATACTTATGTAAATAAGGTTTCTGTTTTTTTAATTTTAATAAATTTGCAACAATTTCTAAAAACCTGTTTTTGCTTTGTCTTTATGGGGTATTGTGTGTAGATTGCTGAGGATTTTTTATCTGCCTTTGCCATCGATACTATTGGCCAACCTACAATCGCTTGATAATAAAGTGGACAAACTACAGGCACGAATATCCTACCAACCGGACATTAAAAACGGTAATATCTTACGTTTCACCGAGTCGTGGCTGAATGAAGACTCGAATAACATACAGCTGGCGGGTTATATATATATATATATATATATATATATATATATATATATATATATATATATATATATATATATATATATATATATATATATATATATATATGTGTATCGGCAGGATAGAACAGCAGCCTCTGGTAAGACAAGGGGTAAACAACAGCTGGTGCACGATATCTAAGGAAGTCTCAATGTTTTGCTCGCCTGAGATAGAGTATCTCATGATAAGCTGTAGACCACACTATCTACCAAGAGAGTTTTCATCTATATTCTTCGTAGCTGTCTATTTACCACCACAAACCGATGCTGGCACTAAGACTGCACTCAATGAACTGTATACGGCCATAAGCAAACAGGAAAACGCTCATCCAGAGGCGGCGCTCCTAGTGGCCGGGGACTTTAATGCAGGGAAACTTAAATTGGTTTTACCTAATTTCTACCAGCATGTTAAATGTGTAACCAGAAGGAAAAAAACTCTAGACCACCTTTACTCCACACACAGACGCGTACAAAGCTCTCCCTCGCCCTCCATTACAAGCAAAAACTAAAGCAGGAAGCACTAGTGACTCGGTCAATAAAAAAGTGGTCAGATGAAGCAGATGCTAAGCTACAGGACTGTTTTGCTAGCACAGACTAGAATATGTTCCGGGATTCTTCCGATGGCATTGAGGAGTACACCACATCAGTCACTGGCTTCATCAATAAGTGCATCGATGACGTCGTCCCCACAGTGACTGTACGTACATACCCCAAACAGAAGCCATGGATTACAGGCAACATCCGCACTGAGCTAAAGGGTAGAGTTGCCGCTTTCAAGAAGCGGGACTAACCCGGAAGCTTATAAGAAATCCCGTTATGCCCTCCGACGAACCATCAAACAGGCAAAGCGTCAATACAGGACTAAGATCGAATCGTACTACACCGGCTCCGACGCTCGTCGGATGTGGCAGGGCTTGCAAACTATCACAGACTACAAAGGGAAGCACAGCCGTGAGCTGCCCAGTGACACGAGCCTACCAGACGAGCTAAATTACTTCTACACTCACTTCGAGGCAAGTAACACTGAAACATGCATGAGAGCATCAGCTGTTCCGGACGACTGTGTGATCACGCTCTCCGTAGCCGATGTGAGTAAGACCTTTAAACAGGTCAACATTCACAAGGCCGCAGGGCCAGACGGATTACCAGGACGTGTACTCTGAGCACGCGCTGACCAACTGGCTGGTCATGGCTCACATCAACACCATTAACCCAGAAACCCTAGACCCACTCCAATTGACATACCGCCCCAACAGATGATGCACTCTCTATTGCAGGGGTGTCAAACGTACGGCCCGCGGGCCGGATCAGGCCCGCAAACGGGTTTAATCCGGCCCGCGAGATGATTTTGAAAAAAAAAATAATAATAAAAAAAAAAAAATCGTATAAAAATGCGCTGCAATTTTTCAATAAAATAAACTGCTGTTCCAATTGCGTCCACTGGATGGCGCAATAGAAATTGTGTTAAGCAAGCAAACTGTTTATACCGGGGCAGAGCAAGTAGGTCAAGCACGTGCAGCCAATGAGCTACTTTGTTTTGCCCACGATATTTATTACGGCTTCTACTTTTAACATTATGTGCTTTGGCACCCTCATTGCCCCAATATGTCTCTGTCAAAAAAGAGAAAAGTGGACGCAGAGTGCAGTGTTCCAAGAAAAATGGTCATCCTATTTAATCACGGAATTGAATGGGAAAGCTGTATGTTTGGTGTGTTCAGAGCATGTTGCAGTGCTGAAAGAATATAACCTTCGTCGCCACAATGTGAGTCTTCATGCCGACAAATATGACAACTTTCAAGGACAGCGGAGATGAGAGAAGGTGAATGAACTGTTGGCGGGTCTGAAGAAACAGCAGTCTGTGTTTTTCACAGCCGAGACATCAGTGACGCTGCAGTGAAAGCTAGCTACCTCATTGCTAATGAAATCGCAGTGGCTTCAAAACCATTTAGTGAGGGTGAATTTGTAAAAACATGCATGATGAAGGCAGCGGAGATTGTGTGCCCTGAAAAGCGGCAGGTTTTTGCAAATATCAGCCTGACAAGAGAAACAGTTGCAGACAGGATTTCCGATCTTTCAGTGGATTTGGACAGCCAGTTGAAGCAAAAAGTAAAGTCATTTATTGCGTTTTCGGTTGTAATTGATGAAAGCACGGACATTACAGATGTTGCACAACTGACCATTTTTTCATCCACGGAGTTGATGACACATTGACCGTCACCGAGGAGTTCGTGGAGTTGGTGCCGATGACAGATACAACGACAGCAGCTGATATTTTTACCGCACTCGTCGGCGCGCTGGACAGGGTCGGAGTGGACTGGTCCCGCGCTGTCAGCCTGGCTACAGATGGTGCGCCCTCAATGATCGGGAAAAAAGCAGGCGTTGTGACAAAGTTCAGAGAGAAAGTGCAATCTGCAAATGGAGGACGTGATTTTTTGACTTTTCACTGTATTTTGCACCAGGAGGCTTTGTGTTGCAAGTCATTAAAGATGGATAACGTCATGAAGGTGGTCATCCAAACTGTTAATTTCATCCGATCCAGAAGCCTGAATCACCGTCAGTTTGACAGCCTTCTCAGAGAGAAAGACCACATCTATGGCCTGCCATACCACACTGAGGTAAGATGGTTAAGCCGAGGTGCTGTGCTGAGGCGTTTCTTTGAAAGGGCAAACCAGTGTTAGAATTTCATTCCGCAGAATGGATGCCGGACCTTGCATTTATGGTGGATGTTACAGAGCACCTGAATAACTTGAACAAACAGCTGCAAGGGCGCAACAAAGTTGTCACGCAGTATTATGACAGCATACGTTCTTTCAAGTTGAAGCAGTCATTGTGGGAGACGCAACTTGCCGGTGGTGATGCAGCTCACTTCCCCTGTCTGAAAAATGTGTGCGCGACCCAACATGTGGCAGACATGAAGCGGTTCAAAGATAAAATAACTGGACTGTTACGGGAGTTTGAGCAACGCTTTCAGATTTATGTTTATATGTTTTTATGTTGATGTGCTATTGTTTTTAATTGATTTTATTTTATTTGTATATTTAACCTATTCTTGACTCTGTGGTTCTTGCACTTGTTTGGGGAACTGGATTTCATTCTTTTTATCTACATTTCTGCCTGAGAAATGACACCCTGATATAGTTCTGTGATCTGTGAAACAGTTCTGTTAATCACTGAGGCATTGTGTGTTTGTGTGTTCTTTTTCTTTAGAATTTTCAAATAAACTTGACGTGTTTTATGATTAATAGTGATGTTGTGCTTGTACTATTTTGGACACACTGTCCTCAGGCTCCAGCTTTATGTTGTATGTGGATCGTATTAAAACAAAGAAAACAATCTGAAGTTGTTGTTTTTAAGTTATATATACCATGATTTTTCCGGTCCGGCCCACTTGGGAATAGATTTTCCTCCATGTGGCCCCTGAGCTAAAATGAGTTTGACACCCCTGTCCTAAACGATATTATAACCGCGATCGATAATAGACAGTACTGTGCAGCCGTTTTCATTGACCTGAACAAGGCTTTCGACTCTGTCAACCACCGCATTCTTATTGGCAGACTAAATAGCCTTGGTTTCTCAAATGACTGCCTCGCCTGGTTCACCAACTACTTCTCAGATAGAGTTCAATGTGTCAAATCGGAGGGCCTGTTGTCTGGACCTATGGCAGTCTATGGGGGTGCCACAGGGTTCAATTCTTGTGCCGACTCTTTTCTCTGTGTATATCAATGACGTCGCTCTTGCTGCTGGTGACTCTCAGATCCACCTCTATGCAGACGACACCATTTTGTATACATCTGGCCCTTCATTGGACACTGTGTTAACAAACCTCCAAACGAGATTCAATGCCATACAACACTCCTTCAGTAGCCTCCAACTGCTCTTAAACACTAGTAAAACTAAATGCATGCTCTTCAACCGAACGCTGCTTGCACCCGCCCACCCGACTAGAAACACTACTCTCGACGGGTCTGACCTAGAGTATGTGGACAACTACAAATATCTAGGTGTCTGGTTAGACTGTAAACTCTCCTTCCAGACTCACATTAAGAATCTCCAATCCAAAGTTAAATCTAGAATCGGTTTCCTATTTCGCAACAAAGCCTCCTTCACTCATGCTGCCAAACATGCCCTCGTAAAACTGACTATCCTACCGATCCTTGACTTCGGCGATGTCATTTACAAAATAGCCTCCAACACTCTACTCAGCAAATTGGATGTAGTCTATCACAGTGCCATCCGTTTTGTCTCCAAAGCCCCATATACTACCCACCACTGTGACCTGTACGCTCTTGTTGGCTGGTCCTCACTACATATTCGTCGCCAAACCCACTGGCTCCAGGCCATCTATAAATCACTGCTAGGCAAATCCCCGCCTTATCTTAGCTCATTGGTCACCATAGCAACACCCACCCGTAGTCTGCGCTCCAGCAGGTATATCTCACTGGTCATCCCCAAAGCCAACACCTCCTTTGGCCGCCATTCCTTCCAGTTCTCTGCTGCCAATGACTGGAACAAATTGCAAAAATCTCTGAAGCTGGAGACACTTATCTCCCTCACTAACTTTAAGCATCAGTTGTCAGAGCACCTTACCGATCACTGCACCTGTACACAGCCCATCTGAAATTAGCCCGCCCAACTACCTCATCCCTATATTGTTATTTATTTTGCTCATTTGTACCCCAGTATCTCTATTTGCACATCATCTCTTGCACATCTATCATTCCAGTGTTAATACTAATTGTAATTATTTTGCACTATAGCCTATTTATTGCCTTACCTCCATAACTTGCTACATTTGCACACACTGTATATATATTTATTTCTGTTGTATTTTTGACTTTGTTTTACCCCATATGTAACTCTGTGTTGTTGTTTTTATCGCACTGCTTTGCTTTATCTTGGCCAGGTCGCAGTTGTAAATGAGAACTTGTTCTCAACTGGTTTACCTGGTTAAATAAAGGTGAAATAAATAAAATAAAAGAGCAAAAACCAAGCCACGAGACTGAAGGAATTGTCCGTAGAGCTCAGAGACAGTATTGTGTCAAAGGCACCGATCTAGGGAAGGGTACCAAAAAATTTCTGCAGTATTGAAGGTCCCCAAGAACACAGTGGCCTCCATCATTCATAAATGGAAGTTTGGAACCACCAAGACTCTTCCTAGAGCTGGCCGCCCTGCCAAATTGAGCAATCGGGGAAGAAGGGCCTTGGTCAGGGAGGTGACCAAGAACCCGATGGTCACTGACAGAGCTCCAGAGTTCCTCTGTGGAGATGGGAGAACCTTCCAGAAGGACAACCATATCTGCAGCACTCCACCAATCAGGCCTTTATGGTAGAGTGGCCAGACGGATGCCACTCCTCAGTAAAAGGCACATGACAGCCCACTTGGAGTTTGCCAAAAGGCACCTAAAGACTCTCAGACCATGAGAAACAAGATTCTCTGGTCTGATGAAACCATGATTGAACTCTTTGGCCTGAATGCCAAACGTCACGTCTGGAGGAAACCTGGCACCATCCCTACGGTGAAGCATGGTGGTGGCATGATGTTTTTCAGTGGCAGAGACTGGGAGACTAGTCAGGATCCTTGAGTGGCCCAGCCAGAGCCTGGACTTGAACCCGATCGAACATCTCTGGAGAGACCTGAAAATAGCTGTGCAGCAACGCTCCCCATCCAACCTGATCTGCAGAGAAGAATGTGAGAAACTCCCCAAACAAGCTTGCAGCATCATACCCAATAAAACTCAAAGCTGTAATCGCTGCCAAGGGTGCTTCAACAAAGTACTGAGTCCACGGTGTGAAAACTTATTTAAATGTGATATTTCCTGGTTTTTTAAATTATAAATTAGCAAAAATGTCTAAAAACCTGTTTTTGCTTTGTCATTAATGTGTGTAGATTGATGAGGGAAAAAATAATTTAATCCATTTTAGAATAAGGCTGTAACCTAAAAAAAAAATGAAAAAATTCAAGGGGTCTGAATACTTTTCAAGGCACTGTATTTTGGACAGATTTGGGCGAGAGTGAAACTTCTCGCTTCACCTCTTCCTCTCTGTTTACACACACACAAGCCCCTCTCCCTGCCGCTCACAAGAGATCACTTCTTCCTCTCTGACAAGCGGTTTCAACTCGCTCTTTGCATTTAGGTTTGGTCCAACAGAATTGGTCATATGGACACCGAAAGACATTGAGACATTATTTTACTGTAAACGAGAAGTTAATCTTTCTAACGATACCCTTTTAATGTCTCAACTACTCAAATTGCACGCAGAGCAGACACTACTAAAACAGGAGTATCAATGAATGTTGATTCTGTAAAAGTATTTTTCAGTTTGACCACTAGCAGAATTTTAGCCAAAGACCGTTATACTAGCTGTCTAGTCTGTGTTTTATAAATGTGCAATAAGCCTAAAACACAATTATATAAGGAACTGGCAGCTCGTTCTCATTCTGAGAAATAAGGTAGGCCACTTGATTTCAACATCTGAACAAAGTGGACAGGCTAGCATGTTGTTAAAAATATTATCTTACATAATTCATATATGCACCGCCTTCTAACCATCATCACATTTGCAGAATCCGTTGTTTACAGAGCTACAGTGAGGGAAAAAAGTATTTGATCCCCTGCTGATTTTGTACGTTTGCCCACTGACAAAGAAATGATCAGTCTATAATTTTAATGGTAGGTTTATTTGAACAGTGAGAGACAGAATAACAATAACAAAAATCCAGAAAAACGCATGTCAAAAATGTTATAAATTGATTTGCATTTTAATTAGGGAAATAAGTATTTGGCCCCCTCTCAATCAGAAAGATTTCTGGCTCCCAGATGTCTTTTATACAGGTAATGAGCTGAGATTAGGAGCACAGTCTTAAAGGGAGTGCTCCTAATCTCAGCTTGTTACCTGTATAAAAGACACCTGTCCACAGAAGCAATCAATCAGATTCCAAACTCTCCACCATGGCCAAGACCAAAGAGCTCTCCAAGGATGTCAGGGACAAGAGTGTAGACCTACACAAGGCTGGAATGGGCTACAAGACCATCGCCAAGCAGCTTGGTGAGAAGGTGACAACAGTTGGTGCGATTATTCGCAAATGGAAGAAACACAAAATAACTGTCAATCTCCCTCGGCCTGGGGCTCCATGCAAGGCCTCACCTCGTGGAGTTGCAATGATCATGAGAACGGTGAGGAATCAGCCCAGAACTACACGGGAGGATCTTGTCAATGATCTCAAGGCAGCTGGGACCATAGTCACCAAGAAAACAATTGGTAACACACTACGCCGTGAAGGACTGAAATCCTGCAGCGCCCGCAAGGTCCCCCTGCTCAAGAAAGCACATATACAGACCCGTCTGAAGTTTGCCAATGAACATCTGAATGATTCAGAGGAGAACTGGGTCAAAGTGTTGTGGTCAGATGAGACCAAAATCGAGCTCTTTGGCATCAACTCAACTCGCCGTGTTTGGAGGAGGAGGAATGCTGCCTATGACCCCAAGAACACCATCCCCACCGTCAAACATGGAGGTGGAAACATTATGCTTTGGGTGTGTTTTTCTGCTAAGGGGATAGGACAACTTCACCGCATCAAAGGGACGATGGACGGGGCCATGTACCGTCAAATCTTGGGTGAGAACCTCCTTCCCTCAGCCAGGGCATTGAAAATGGGTCGTGGATGGGTATTCCAGCATGACAATGACCCAAAACACAGAGCCAAGGCCACAAAGGAGTGGCTCAAGAAGAAGCACATTAAGGTCCTGGAGTGGCCTAGCCAGTCTCCAGACCTTAATCCCATAGAAAATCTGTGGAGGGAGCTGAAGGTTTGAGTTGCCAAACGTCAGCCTCGAAACCTTAATGACTTGGAGAAGATCTGCAAAGAGGAGTGGGACAAACCTGGTGGCCAACTACAAGAAACGTCTGACCTCTGTGATTGCCAACAAGGGTTTTGCCACCAAGTACTAAGTCATGTTTTGCAGAGGGGTCAAATACTTATTTCCCTCATTAAAATGGAAATCCATTTATAACATTTATGAAATGCGTTTTTCTGGATTTTTTTGTTGTTATTCTGTCTCTCACTGTTCAAATAAACCTACCATTAAAATTATAGACTGATCCTTTCTTTGTCAGTGGGCAAACGTACAAAATCAGCAGGGGATCAAATACTTTTTTCCCTCACTGTAGCTGGATACTCACTAGCACATGGGCTTGTGCGTTCATTTTCTATAATGCCTGCTACAAGAAGTTAGTCATTTAGAAGTGCAGTATTTATTTTATTAGGCTACTTATCGTTAATACAGTCTTTGGTGTGCTTATCAATGCATGATCACCTTTTCTCCCACTCCTATCGATAAGAGAATGACTAAGTCATACAAAAGTGTTACTGTGGTGGTTTCAAATGCATTCTGTCATTACTAAATGCATTCTGTCATTACTAAATGTGTAATGTGATAGGTATTTTATAATTTATGCCATGCATTATACTGTAAATATTTTTGTGTTCTATGTGACAATGTGTTGCTATGGGTCTTGTATCTATCAACCCGTCATGAAGTTCCCTCTCAGGAAATACAAGTGATTTGAATTTAAGCTAAAGATTGGAAATTAAATGAACGACGGCGGGGTCTCATTTCAAACACTTTAGCCGTTTGTCAGTGACAACAACAAACTTTGAAGTTTGCGATACAACACAAACAGATCTGTGATAAAGCTACCGCAGGCGAATGTATTGCTACAGGTAACTGCCAGAATAAAGGAAACACCAACATGAAGTGTTTCAATAGAGATAAAGCTACTACAGGTAACTGCCAGAATAAAGGAAACACCAACATGAAGTGTCTTAATAGAGATAAAGCTACTACAGGCAAATGTATTGCTACAGGTAACTGCCAGAATAAAGGAAACACCAACATGAAGTGTCTTAGAGATAAAGCTACTACAGGCAAATGTAATGCTACATGTAACTGCCAGAATAAAGGAAACACCAACATGAAGTGTTTCAATAGAGATAAAGCTACTACAGGTAACTGCCAGAATAAAGGAAACACCAACATGAAGTGTCTTAATAGAGATAAAGCTACTACAGGCAAATGTATTGCTACAGGTAACTGCCAGAATAAAGGAAACACCAACATGAAGTGTTTTAATAGAGATAAAGCTACTACAGGCAAATGCCAGAATAAAGGAAACACCAACATGAAGTGTCTTAATAGAGATAAAGCTACTACAGGCAAATGTATTGCTACAGGTAACTGCCAGAATAAAGGAAACACCAACATGAAGTGTCTTAATAGAGATAAAGCTACTACAGGTAACTGCCAGAATAAAGGAAACACCAACATGAAGTGTCTTAATAGAGATAAAGCTACTACAGGCAAATGTAATGCTACAGGTAACTGCCAGAATAAAGGAAACACCAACATGAAGTGTCTTAATAGAGATAAAGCTACTACAGGTAACTGCCAGAATAAAGGAAACACCAACATGAAGTGTCTTAATAGAGATAAAGCTACTACAGGCAAATGTAATGCTACAGGTAACTGCCAGAATAAAGGAAACACCACCATAAGGTGTCTTAATAGAGATAAAGCTACTACAGGCAAATGTAATGCTACATGTAACTGCCAGAATAAAGGAAACACCAACATGAAGTGTTTCAATAGAGATAAAGCTACTACAGGCAAATGTAATGCTACAGGTAACTGCCAGAATAAAGGAAACACCACCATAAGGTGTCTTAATAGAGATAAAGCTACTACAGGCAAATGTAATGCTACATGTAACTGCCAGAATAAAGGAAACACCAACATGAAGTGTTTTAATAGAGATAAAGCTACTACAGGTAACTGCCAGAATAAAGGAAACACCAACACGAAGTGTTTCAATAGAGATAAAGCTACTACAGACAAATGTAATGCTACATGTAACTGCCAGAATAAAGGAAACACCAACATGAAGTGTCTTAATAGAGATAAAGCTACTACAGGCAAATGTAATGCTACATGTAACTGCCAGAATAAAGGAAACACCAACATGAAGTGTCTTAATAGAGATAAAGCTACTACAGGTAACTGCCAGAATAAAGGAAACACCAACACAAAGTGTTTCAATAGAGATAAAGCTACTACAGGTAACTGCCAGAATAAAGGAAACACCAACATGAAGTGTCTTAGAGATAAAGCTACTACAGGCAAATGTATTGCTACAGGTAACTGCCAGAATAAAGGAAACACCAACATGAAGTGTTTTAATAGAGATAAAGCTACTACAGGCAAATGCCAGAATAAAGGAAACACCAACATGAAGTGTCTTAATAGAGATAAAGCTACTACAGGCAAATGTAATGCTACATGTAACTGCCAGAATAAAGGAAACACCAACATGAAGTGTTTTAATAGAGATAAAGCTACTACAGGTAACTGCCAGAATAAAGGAAACACCAACATGAAGTGTCTTAATAGAGATAAAGCTACTACAGGCAAATGTATTGCTACAGGTAACTGCCAGAATAAAGGAAACACCAACATGAAGTGTTTTAATAGAGATAAAGCTACTACAGGTAACTGCCAGAATAAAGGAAACACCAACATGAAGTGTCTTAATAGAGATAAAGCTACTACAGGCAAATGTATTGCTACAGGTAACTGCCAGAATAAAGGAAACACCAACATGAAGTGTCTTAATAGAGATAAAGCTACTACAGGCAAATGTAATGCTACATGTAACTGCCAGAATAAAGGAAACACCAACATGAAGTGTTTCAATAGAGATAAAGCTACTACAGGCAAATGTAATGCTACATGTAACGGCCAGAATAAAGGCAACACCAACATGAAGTGTTTTAATTGAGATAAAGCTACTACAGGCAAATGTAATGCTACAGGTAACTGCCAGAATAAAGGAAACACCAACATGAAGTGTTTCAATAGAGATAAAGCTACTACAGGTAACTGCCAGAATAAAGGAAACACCAACATGAAGTGTTTCAATAGAGATAAAGCTACTACAGGCAAATGTAATGCTACATGTAACTGCCAGAATAAAGGAAACACCACCATAAGGTGTCTTAATAGAGATAAAGCTACTACAGGCAAATGTAATGCTACATGTAACTGCCAGAATAAAGGAAACACCAACATGAAGTGTTTTAATAGAGATAAAGCTACTACAGGTAACTGCCAGAATAAAGGAAACACCAACACGAAGTGTTTCAATAGAGATAAAGCTACTACAGGCAAATGTAATGCTACATGTAACTGCCAGAATAAAGGAAACACCAACATGAAGTGTCTTAAGAGATAAAGCTACTACAGGCAAATGTAATGCTACATGTAACTGCCAGAATAAAGGAAACACCTACATGAAGTGTCTTAATAGAGATAAAGCTACTACAGGTAACTGCCAGAATAATGGAAACACCAACACAAAGTGTTTCAATAGAGATAAAGCTACTACAGGCAAATGTAATGCTACAGGTAACTGCCAGAATAAAGGAAACACCACCATAAGGTGTCTTAATAGGGTGCTGGGCCACCACAAGCCTTCAGAACAGCTTCAATGCGCCTTGGCATAGATTCTATAAGTGTCTGAAACTATTACAGGGATGTGACACCATTCTTCCACGAGAAATTTCATCATTTGTTGTTTTGTAGACGGTGGTGGAAAACAGCTGTCAAGTAATTAAAAAAATGAATAAAGTTAACTCGCAGGATTTGCTGTGATTAATTGCAAATTATGAATTTGTTCAAACTGAGCCATAATTTTTTTTTTTTAAACAAAAAAACATTACAAGATGTCTAAAAACGCTGACTCGGGAAGAGAATCTCCCATAAGTATTCAATTGAGTTGAGATCTGGTGACTGAGACGGCCATGGCATATGGTTTACATCGTTTTCATGCTCATCAAACCATTTTATTAGGATCTCCTTTAGTCCTCATTTGGACTAATCTTAACATTTAACACACTGTTACAAACAGACATAATACACTGCCATATTGACCAGATAAATACTATCTGAACTATTAGGCTGGTTCCTTCATCTACCATAGTCCTGCACAACCTTCACATTTATTATATTTAAGTGGTTCTAAAGTATTGTATGAATGTATATATTTAAAAGGTTTCTGGTTTGCTCAGATAAATTATTCAATTTCTGAATCTAAATGTTATTTTGCCCATTTCTCTTTCCTGCCGGGATAAGATAGATGCTGGACAATCTATTCCTAGTATTGATTGAATGTCTGTCTCTTACCAACTGAATACTGTTGTGAATGGAGTTTGGCCGTTTTAAATGGTGTACATTGTGAAAGGAAATAAACATGTTGTTTTTTTCTTCAATTATCTTGTTGATTGATGACCACCTGAGAGCATTGTGAATAACAACATCTCCACCTTAAAATAATCCTTGCTGCTTTGTTTGGTGCAATCTGCAGCCTCCTCATCTCACTTTTTAATTCAGTGACCACTCGCGCACTGTGGATGGGGGGCATTGTCATCCTGGAAGAGACCACTCTGCATTTTAAAAACACAGACCAAAAATGTGCGTTTTTAAACCATTTCACCTGCGTTTTCTATTGAAAGGCAGCAGTGGGTTTTGCTTCAATAGAGTGATCAGGGGACGTTCAACTACAGTTTTTCATCACACAAAATAAATGAATGCAAAACAACCGGCAGAAAGCAGCTTCATTTAAATCAGACGACAACAGAAGTGCAACGCTATTTGGCTATCAGCCACATTTAGTAAATTCACTTACAATGACAGAGCAAGTTATTTTCTGCAAAGACGATGCATGGCCATAGAAAGAATGTAGTCAGCTACTTTTCCTAATGTTTTGCTTGAAGTTAATCTTGCATTGTAACTTCCTACCGGAGAGAAACGTCACAGGCGAGAAGTACACGGTCAGAGTTAAGTCTGCTGATCGAATGCACAATGCCCCATTTGTGAATGCGGGAATTTGATTGGTCTAAAGATGAGAGCAAAGATTTCTCCTCATATTGGAGAAGTGCAACTGAAGCAAATAATTAGTATGAAGCCGATCAGAAAATACAAATATACGCTTTTTAGATCTGCATTTACAAAAACGCAGCAAAATATTTTCTATAAGGTATCTGTTCTCTTTTCAGCGTGAAAAACACAGAATTATGCGTTAACGCAACCTCTGAGTGCTAAGGCAAAAACAAAAGATGTGCACCCCGCACCAGGATTAAGAACCACTGGTTTAGTTTCTTGATATTTCAGCATTATTACAGTTTCTTAACAGATGTAATTAAAAAAAACTGAATTAATTTGCCGTTACAATATCATGTTAAATAAATACAACACATTAGAAGTGAATGAAGGGTTGAATGAAGCGCTCCAGAATGGGATAATTTTGTTATATTCCAATCTGCAGTCATTCCCTACATGACCTTCATCAAGATTAGCTACCTACCATGTAGAGGTCTCTAGTGCCCAAAAGCCTGTTTTAGCATGGGCATCACCATTGAGACTTTTACAATTTGAAAGTAGTCAACTACAGTGGGGAGAACAAGTATTTGATACACTGCCGACTTTGCAGGTTTTCCTACTTACAAAGCATGTAGAGGTCTGTAATGTTTATCATAGGTACACTTCAACTGTGAGAGACGGAATCTAAAACAAAAATCCAGAAAATCACATTGTATGATTTTTAAGTAATTAATTTGCATTTTATTGCATGACATAAGTATTTGATCACCTACCAACCAGTAAGAATTCCGTCTCTCACAGACCTGTTAGTTTTTCTTTAAGAAGCCCTCCTGTTCTCCACTCATTACCTGTATTAACTGCACCTGTTTGAACTCGTTACCTGTATAAAAGACACCTGTCCACACACTCAATCAAACAGACTCCAACCTCTCCACAATGGCCAAGACCAGAGAGCTGTGTAAGGACATCAGGGATAAAAGTGTAGACCTGCACAAGGCTGGGATGGGCTACAGGACAATAGGCAAGCAGCTTGGTGAGAAGGCAACAACTGTTGGCGCAATTATTAGAAAATGGAAGAAGTTCAAGATGAAGGTCAATCACCCTCGGTCTGGGGCTCCATGCAAGATCTCACCTCGTGGGGCATCAATGATCATGAGGAAGGTGAGGGATCAGCCCAGAACTACACGGCAGGACCTGGTCAATGAGCTAAAGAGAGCTGGGACCACAGTCTCAAAGAAAACCATTAGTAACACACTACGCCGTCATGGATTAAAATCCTGCAGCGCACGCAAGGTCCCCCTGCTCAAGCCAGCGCATGTCCAGGCCCGTCTGAAGTTTGCCAATGACCATCTGGATGATCCAGAGGAGGAATGGAAGAAGGTAATGTGGTCTGATGAGACAAAAATAGAGCTTTTTGGTCTAAACTCCACTCGCCGTGTTTGGAGGAAGAAGAAGGATGAGTACAACCCCAAGAATACCATCCTAACCGTGAAGCATGGAGGTGGAAACATCATTCTTTGGGGATGCTTTTCTGCAAAGGGGACAGGACGACTGCACCGTATTGAGGGGAGGATGGATGTGGCCATGTATCGCGAGATCTTGGCCAACAACCTCCTTCCCTCAGTAAGAGCATTGAAGATGGGTCGTGGCTGGGTCTTCCAGCATGACAACGACACGAAACACACAGCCAGGGCAACTAAGGAGTGGCTCCGTAAGAAGCATCTCAAGGTCCTGGAGTGGCCTAGCAAGTCTCCAGACCTGAACCCAATAGAACATATTTGGAGGGAGCTGAAAGTCCGTATTGCCCAGAGACAGCCCCGAAACCTGAAGGATCTGGAGAAGGTCTGTATGGAGGAGTGGGCCAAAATCCCTGCTGCAGTGTGTGCAAACCTGGTCAAGACCTACAGGAAACGTATGATCTCTGTAATTGCAAACAAAGGTTTCTGTACCAAATATTAAGTTCTGCTTTTCTGATGTATCAAATACTTATGTCATGCAATAAAATGCAAATTAATTACTTAAAAATCATACAATGTGATTTTCTGGATTTTTGTTTTAGATTCCGTCTCTCACAGTTGAAGTGTACCTATGATAAAAATGGCAGACCTCTACACGCTTTGTAAGTAGGAAAACCTGCAAAATCGGCAGTGTATCAAATACTTCCTATAATTCCGCCCAGGTCATCAGGAAGAATCAGCCAATTAATTATACTCATGAGCAAACGTTCCATAACTGCAGGCTAACCTTGGCTTTATTCCTGTTCAAACAACACACTCCAGGTGGCAGTAAGCCCCCTTTCAGTTTGTTTACCAACTCATAGAAGTAGTAGAAATAAACAGACAAATTCAAAATGGAGATGGCCTCAATGGTGTTGCCTGTGCGCTCACAGATGCTTTAATGAGACAGATACAACTTTGCGATCTGTAGACATCTCTATACTCCCACCAACACAATCAGAGACTGGTTAGATCTGGTTCAGGGCATCAGAGCTGAATTCCACAAAGCCTGGTCTCTGCTCAACTCCGTTGGTGGAGTTCATCAGAAACTTCCTTCACCATGGAGTTGAGTTTAGTAACCTAGCTAGGTCAGGGAGAGATCTGTAGACCAGCCAACAGCAATAACAAGGCATTCCACTAGCGCTGAGCAATTCACCGTAATGTCTGTTATTTTTCATTTTTTAAACAACTAATTGACCAACATTTAGTTTCATATTTTTTCTGTGAGCACAATGCACACATTCCGTCAGTAGAGGATGCCTGGTTGTTCTTTAAAAGTAATTTCCTCTCAATCTTAAATAAACATGCCCCATTAAAAAAATACAGAACTAAGAACAGATATAGCCCCTGGTTCTCCTCAGACTTGACTGCCCTTGACCAGCACAAAAACATCCTGTGGCGTACTGCATTAGCATCGAATAGCCCCCGCGATATGCAACTTTTCAGGGAAGTTAGGAACCAATATACACAAGCAGTTAGGAAAGCAAAGGCTAGCTTTTTCAAACAGAAATTTGCATCCTCTAGCACTAACTCCAAAAAGTTTTGGGACACTAAAGTCCATGGAGAATAAGAGCACCTCCTCCCAGCTGCCCACTGCACTGAGGCTAGGAAACACTATCACCACCGATAAATCTACAATAATCGAGAATTTCAACAAGCATTTTGCTACAGCTGGCCATGCTTTCCACCTGGCTACCACTACCCCGGCCACCAGCTCTGCACCCTCCGCTGCAACTTGCCCATGCCCCCCCCCGCTTCTCCTTCACACAAATTCAGACAGCTGATGTTCTGAAAGAGCTGCAAAATCTGGACCCCTACAAATCATCTGGGCTAAACAATCTGGACCCTTTCTTTCTAAAACTAGTCGCCTAAATTGTCGCAACCCCTATTACTAGCCTGTTCAACCTCTTTCGTAACGTCTGAGATCCCCAGAGATTGGAAAGCTGCCGCGGTCATCCCCCTCTTCAAAGGGGGTGACACTCTAGATCCAAACTGTTACAGACCTATATCCATCCTGCCCTGCCTTTCAAATGTTTTTGAAAGCCAAGTTAACAAACAGATCACCGACCATTTCGAACCCCACCGTACCTTCTCCGCTATGCAATCCGGTTTCCGAGCTGGTCATGGGTGCACCTCAGCCACGCTCAAGGTCCTAAACGATATTATAACCGTGATCGATAATAGACAGTACTGTGCAGCCGTCTTCATCAACCTGGCCAAGGCTTTCGACTGTCAACCACAGCATTCTTATTGGCAGACTAAATAGCCTTGGTTTCTCAAATGACTGCCTCGCCTGGTTCACCAACTACTTCTCAGATAGAGTTCAATGTGTCAAATCGGAGGGCCTGTTGTCTGGACCTATGGCAGTCTCTATGGGGGTGCCACAGGGTTCAATTCTTGGGCTGACTCTTTTCTCTGTGTATATCAATGATGTCGCTCTTGCTGCTGGTGACTCTCAGATCCACCTCTACGCAGACGACACCATTTTGTATACATCTGGCCCTTCATTGGACACTGTATTAACAAACCTCCAAACAAGCTTCAATGCCATACAACACTCCTTCAGTAGCCTCCAACTGCTCTTAAACACTAGTAAAACTAAATGCATGCTCTTCAATCGAACACTGCTGGCACCCACTAGGTGTCTGGTTAGACTGTAAACTCTCCTTCCAGACTCACATTAAGCATCTCCAATCCAAAGTTAAATCTAGAATTGGCTTCCTATTTCGCAACAAAGCCTCCTTCACTCATGCTGCCAAACATGCCCTCGTAAAACTGACTATCCTACCGATCCTTGACTTCGGCGATGTCATTTATAAAATAGCCTCCAACACTCTACTCAGCAAATTGGATGTAGTCTATCACAGTGCCATCCCTTTTGTCACCGTTTATACTACCCACCACTGTGACCTGTACGCTCGTTGGCTGGTCCTCGCCATCTATAAATCACTGCTAGGCAAATCCCTGCCTTATCTTAGCTCATTGGTCACCATAGCAACACCTACTCGTAGTATGCGCTCCAGCAGGTATATCTCACTGGTCATCCCCAAAGCCAACACCTCCTTTTGCCGCCATTCCTTCCAGTTCTCTGCTGCCAATGACTGGAAGGAACTGCAAAAATCTCTGAAGCTGGAGACTCTTATCTCCCTCACTAACTTTAAGCATCAGTTGTCAGAGCACCTTACTGATCACTGCACCTGTACACTGCCCATCTAAAATTAGCCCACCCAACTACCTCATTCCCATATTGTTATTTATTTTGCTCATTTGCACCCCAGTATCTCTATTTGCACATCATCTCTTACACATATATCATTCCAGTGTTAATACTAATTGTAATTATTTTGCACTATGGCCTATTTATTGCCTTACCTCCGTAACTTGCTACATTTGCACACACTGTATATATATTTTCTGTTGTATTTTTGACTTTATGTTTTGTTTTACCCCATATGTAACTCTGTGTTGTTGTTTTTATCGCACTGCTTTGCTTTATCTTGGCCAGGTCGCAGTTGTAAATGAGAACTTGTTCTCAACTGGCTTACCTGGTTAAATAAAGGTGAGAAAAAAATAAAAAAGATAAAAAAAACATTGCAGTTTCTCTAGAGATAAATCCAGCCTGAACTATGAGATGTAATAGGGAGTTGTAGTTTCCAACAGGCCAATATTCTACATAGTTTAGCGCATAAAATAATATAATAATAATATGCCATTTAGCAGACGTTTTTATCAAAAGCGACTTACAGTCATGTGTGCATACATTTTTACATATGGTGGTCCCGGCGATCGAACCCACTACCCTGGCGTTACAAGCGCCATGCTCTACCAATTGAGCTACAGAGGACCACGTGGTAATTAACTACAATGACCATAATCTATTGCGCATCTACTTGTCTGGTCTGTGTTTATTTTATGCCTGCTGCAGTTGATCATGAGGGGACATAGAGTGATTGATAGTTGCTAAATGACTAAAATGTAAATGTATTCAGCAGTCATAAAAGTATGCCTTATTTACTTTGAAGAACTACAAAATAGTGATTTTGTCAGACAGCATAGGCAGCAGCTCTATAGAGATGAGATGACTTGGAATGAAATAAAGTCATAAAATAAAACAAATGTAATATACACAACTGAAATATTTTATTACAGTAATGTGAATAAATTATGGTTAATAGGTGATAAGCAGTAATGGGAAGTCACTACCATCATGGGACATTCAACCCAAATAATCGAAACCGTGAATATTTTTTAAATAATCGAACCGACCTCGAAAAGCACTAATCGCTCAATAGTAGCGGGGACTTATTGTGTGTAAGCCATGTACATGTCCGGAGAAGGGTGGAGAATGCTAAAAGCTAGCTACTAGCCACTCTTCTCCCGACGTGTACTTTCCTTAAACACGATTAATTACCGCTACTGATAGCTAACGCTAGCTAGCTATCTCCATCCAGCCGCTACTATTGTGGTAACACCAATCCGATGCTTGTTTTAAATCTGGGAGTGCACACTACGGGAAAGGGCTGGATAACCGGGACCCAACTAGTTAGCTAGAGAACGTTGCGTTTGCTAGCAACCAAAGTCTTGGTTCTCACCTCATCCATCTTGAATCCTTCAGGAATTGTTGAAGCAGTTAGCTAAATGCTGTAGCGGAAAATGAATTTCTGAAATCGTCCACGTTCTTCCCCTGAAATGAAATGTTCACCACGAGGTCACGTTAGCTAGTTAGCTATCGAATTAGTAGCCTCGCTACTAGTAGCACTTGCCATTACAATTTGACAAAGGTTAGCTAACTAGGCTAACGGCAGCCATGAAGCTAGCTAACTGCTTTGCTAAACCCGATTACAAAACTATAAAAATAGTAGTTGGAAATATTGCCCGCTCCGTGTTTACAGTTCGAGTTTGTTTACATCACGGTATATTTTTCAACCGTATAATTGTGATATTTGACGATTTTTTCTCAAACATTTCGTGGCCAGCTAATCCAGACAACGGTCTAGCAACGTCAGTGTTTCCGGCCTAACTTCCAGTCCGGATTAGCTTCTACTGTGGACCCCGCTATACCGCCACCACCAGTTCAGGAGCACATTGCAGTGGTGTTTTACTAAATGTATATTTTCATTTCTTAATCCAAATAATGTTATTACAATAATACTGATTTGATTGTTATGCTGATATTTCATATTTCATATACAGAGCTCCTGAGGCATCACCTAAGTGGGTGCTACACAGAGTGGAAGAGAAGAAAAAAAAATGTATGTAAGTTGCTCTGGATAAGAGCATCTGCTAAATTACTAAAATGTAAAATGTAATAAGTCCAGTGACTACATGACTCAGGCTGCTTCCCTGACTTGCCCTCTACAAGATTATAAGCAGACTCCATCACCATCATCTACCATCCTCTGACCACTCCCTCCGTTCAAGCCATGAACTGACCATCTCCTCTTCGGAGGATGCAGCGTTCAAAGACTTGGCCACTTTTGGTCGACCATTCATGATATGTTGCTTGTTCTTTTTCTTTTCTGTTTTTGCGTTTGAAGCGTTTTGAGATTCTATGAAAAGCGCTATAGAAGTTTAATAAATTATTATTATTATTATTAGCATATTGTAAATCCCAGTCATATACTCCTACGAGGGGTAGCCAACCCTTCTCCTGCAATGCTAGTGGAGAAAAGCAATGAGTAGCAAAACTTTTACAAGTTGTAGATCACAAATTCTTAATCTTAATACATTTTACATTTTAGTCATTTAGTAGACGCTCTTATCCAGAGCGATTTACAGTTAGTGAGTGCAGACATTTTCATGATGAATGATCTACATTTTTCGGTTCCGCTTCCTGGACCATGAAACACATTTTCTGAAGCCTGTTTTGGTGGGTGGAAATTGTAATTCACTTCCTGAATTGAACACGCTGTGAAAGTGACGGCAAAGATTATGGAAATACTGACAAGATACAACAACGCCGATTTAAAGTGTTTTTTCTCAAAGTTTCCGGGATGTCACGTGTCCTTCTTATATCAGTACACTAGTAACAACTTAAACATTACGAAACATCTATTAGATCAAATAAACCTCATGTAGCAAATAAGCCATTCATTTTTTTGTTGAACAAATCCGACACTCTCATTGGCCTCCATACAAAAACTCCTTGCTTGGTAGGCGAAACAACGGCACCTGGTGGAGGGAGAAAGATTTTCCGCCGGATTGGGCCGCTCTCTTCTTCCTTTTCCTCTGGTGATGGCCACTTCCACGTTACTTCCGGGTCGTGTCCCATAATCTCTTGAATAGGCTTCAAGATTATTTAATCAAATTCATGATTTTTTTTTTTTCTTCAAACTGCATTGTTGGTTAAGGGCTTGTAAGTAAGCATTTCACTGTAAGGTCTACACCTGTTGTATTCGGCGCATGTGGCAAATACAATTTGATTTGATTCATATAAAATATACAAATTTGCTCATAACCGTTGACTTTTATCAAAATATTTGACGCTCAGAAAGTAAGACCCATGTCCTAAAGTTAGAAAAGTCTCATTTGAACTACAACTCCTGCAGCCTTGTTAGCATTCTGGAGCGTGCCTGCTTGAGCTGAGGACTCACAGGATATTAAGAAGATTATGCTGGGTTTTTTGACTGAACTTTGCCAGCCAGTAGTTTTTTTGTAGACCTGCAAACCATAGACTGTATAAAATAACGACGAAGCCATCGATGACGTCACCCCATTGTTTCCTATGTGAAGCCTTAGTGGCGATTTTGAAGATCAGGAAGTGTCGTTTCAGCATGTCGCCATTTTGCTACATGGAGGAGTTTTTGGAAACATCACATGCAGTTTGAGCTACTCCAGGAAGTGACATTGCAGGGTAGCTCAGTGCTGCTCCCTTTCATTGAATATCTCAAGGTGAAGGGCGACTGGGTTACTGCAGGCTGCAAATTACCCTTATAACTTCTAATGTGTGTTATTTTAAAATAATCGGTTCAAGGCAGTGGTGTAAAGTACTAAAGTAAAAATACTTTCAAGTACTACTTAAGTAGTTTTTTTTGGTATCTGTACTTTACTATTTATATTTTGGACAACTTTTACTTTTACTTCACTACATTCCTGAAGAAAATAATGTACTTTTTACTCCATACATTTCCCTGACACCCAAAAGTACTTGTTACATTTTGAATGCATAGCAGGACAGGAAAATGGTCCTGTCGTATCGCGTCAATGCTGGTAATTATTGCTGTCAAACAAAGAGTCCGCTTAGGCTGTACTTTGATTATAAGTTTTATTTATATCACAAGATGTCAGCATAAGTTTACAGACCCTGCCGGGCTGGAGAACAGTGTCCAAAGATAATGTCTGTTCAAACCTCTTCTTCGCTTTTACCCAGTATATATAATCTTCCCAAGATAGGGGTGGCTCCCTCTACTGTCCAATCCCCTGTCTACAACACACACTTCCTGTCGGTTGTATGTGGCGTCACACTAAAACATTCCCTCTGACACTAAATAAACATCCCTTCAGTTCCAATTAAAAAACATTAACAAAGACATAATCTTAATACACTACATTCCCCCCTTCGAGACGAACTAAAAGTCTCGAAAACAAACAGAATAGGATTATGACAAGTAACAATTTATCTTATTGAGTATCTTTAACATTAAACCAAAAACATTTTTCTCTAGAGTTTAAATACCTTTCTATGAAATATGAATAAATGTTTATGAAGTGTGAATACATTACTATGAAATATGAACAAATCTTTATGGAGTGTGAGAGCGAAAAACTGTCTGGCAGCCTTCGTTCCAAATATCCATCCATCAATCAAGACAGTAAAATTCTCTCACGGTCCCTCTGCCCCAGGCAACCACCTAGGTACTCCAGATAAACTCATAAATCCTTATCAATGCATTTGAAACTATGATGCAATTAAATACACATGAAAGCCCCAGCAAACAAAATACTATCCAAAATGTCCACTCTCAGGCTGGTCGACCCATCGGACCCTACAGTGGATCTCTATCCCTGCCTAGACTCCATGTCCCTAAGCATTCCCGAAATAAACAAAAACATCTAATATCCCCACATGTATCCAATAACATCAAATATCATTCTACAAAAATTAATGCCTAAGAATATGACACACATTATGTATTACACATGCAAATATGTCTATATTTCATTGCAGACACTGGAATGTAGTCCACTACACTTCATCTCCCCCATCAATCAATCAATCAATTTTATTTTATATAGCCCTTCTTACATCAGCTAATATCTCGAAGTGCTGTACAGAAACCCAGCCTAAAACCCCAAACAGCTAGTAATGCAGGTGTAGAAGCACGGTGGCTAGGAAAAACTCCCTAGAAAGGCGAAAACCTAGGAAGAAACCTAGAGAGGAACCAGGCTATGAGGGGTGGCCAGTCCTCTTCTGGCTGTGCCGGGTGAAGATTATAACAGAACCATGCCAAGATGTTCAAAAATGTTCATAAGTGACAAGCATGGTCAATAATAATCAGGAATAAATCTCAGTTGGCTTTTCATAGCCGATCATTAAGAGTTGAAAACAGCAGGTCTGGGACAGGTAGGGGTTCCATAACCGCAGGCAGAACAGTTGAAACTGGAATAGCAGCAAGGCCAGGCGGACTGGGGACAGCAAGGAGTCACCACGGCCGGTAGTCCCGACGTATGGTCCTAGGGCTCAGGTCTCTCAGTTGGCTTTTCATAGCCGATCATTAAGAGTTGAAAACAGCAGGTCTGGGACAGGTAGGGGTTTCGTAACCGCAGGCAGAACAGTTGAAACTGGAATAGCAGCAAGGCCAGGCGGACTGGGGACAGCAAGGTGTCATCATGCCCGGTAGTCCTGACGTATGGTCCTAGGGCTCAGGTTCTCAGAGAGAAAGAGAGAACGAGAGAATTAGAGAGAGCATACTTAAATTCACACAGGACACTGGATAAGACAGGAGAAGTACTCCAGGTATAACCAACTAACCCCAGCCCCCCGACACATAAACTACTGCAGCATAAATACTGGAGGCTGAGACAGGAGCGGTCCGGAGACACTGTGGCCCCATCCGAAGAAACCCCCGGACAGGGCCAAACAGGAAGGATATAACCCCACCCACTCTGCCAAAGCACAGCCCCCGCACCACTAGAGGGATATCCTCAACCACCAACTTACAATCCTGAGACAAGGCCGAGTATAGCCCACAGAGGTCTCCACCACAGCACAAACCAAGGGGGGGCGCCAACCCAGACAGGAAGATCACGTCAGTAACTCAACCCACTCAAGTGACGCACCCCTCCCAGGGACGGCATGAAAGAGCACCAGCAAGCCAGTGACTCAGCCCCTGCAACAGGGTTAGAGGCAGAGAACCCCAGTGGAGAGGGGAACCGGCCCGGCAGAGACAGCAAGGGCTGTTCGTTGCTCCAGAGCCTTTCCGTTCACCTTCACACTCCTGGGCCAGACTACACTCAATATTATGACCTACTGAAGAGATAAGTCTTCAGTAAAGACTTAAAGGTTGAGACCGAGTCTGCGTCTCTCACATGGGTAGGCAGACTGTTCCATAAAAATGGAGATCTATAGGAGAAAGCCCTGCCTCCCGCTGTTTGCTTAGAAATTCTAGGGACAATTAGGAGGCCTGCGTCTTGTGACCGTAGCGTACGTATTGGTATGTACGGCAGGACCAACTCGGAAAGATAGGTAGGAGCAAGCCCATGTAACGCTTTATAGGTTAACAGTAAAACCTTGAAATCAGCCCTTGCCTTAACAGGAAGCCAGTGTAGGGAAGCTAGCACTGGAGTAATATGATCAAATTTCTTGGTTCTAGTCAGGATTCTAGCAGCCGTATTTAGCACTAACTGAAGTTTATTTAGTGCTTTATCCCCATAGTCTCGACTTCCAATGCATCGTTGATGATGGAATCGGAACATTTCCACACCTTCCTTGTTCCATCTCCTCCAGTCATTGTCCTTTCATATTGTCCTTGTTTGAGTATTTCAATCTCTACATTTTCCCCCAAATGCTTCTGGAAGAAAAGAAAAGACCAAACAGTATCTTTTGCAAAACAACACTTTCAAATTAAAACATCAATATCAACTAAGAATATAAAAAATGATATATAAATGATGTATGAATCACATTATCTTATTTCCCCCCTTTGATTCATAACATCATACTAAAATCACACTAATATTGAAAAAAATAAATAAATTGAAAAATGATCAAATAATCAAAAAGGATATTTATCCATCAATACTCCATCCAGTCCCACTTGTTCATCCAGATCAGGAACAGTCAACAACGGCATCTGAGTGTTGTCTCCAGGCATCACAACTCCAACCTATCTCAATATCATAGCTTTCTCAAAGGTCAGTAATAAATTACAAACATCACACACAGTGCTATCAAACCTGCTATTAAATCGTAAACCATCACTGCTCCCACTGGGCCTAACTGATCTTGCAACCAAGACTTCGCTGACCATCCAGCTCCTTCAGATCTACCAAATGCATCCCTTATATTCTTCAATGCATCTATAACTATCTGGAATCAAAGTATAGGTACTATTATCAATATGATCTGCCAAAAATGTTACACCATACCATGGAAAAAGTCCCCCCTTCTCTCTTAGACTTATCCTCCAATGATAGGCTTCAAGACTATGAAATGTCGCCATGTCCCTTTTCACCCTACTTCCAAACCTAGATTCAGATTTATCTGTGTCCGGTGCTACCCCTCTTCTAATGGTAAAAGCCTCATATGGAAGCTTCAACGTTGACATGTAACAACATCCTGTCCATCCATAGGGTAAGAATATATATGCTTTATCACCACAAACCCACCAAATATCTCTAAAATTCCCAATAGTCACATTGCCAGGCAAAATCTGATCTTCCACCATCAAAGTCTTGCTGTTCTTACTAGCGGGAACATAAAAAGTAACATTATATTTCTCATCTCTAACCTTATGTTCATGCTTACCCAAAGTCACCATATAATCCTCACAATCTGATATTCCCATGAACACACCCTTTCCATCATATGTTTTATTAGAACAAAAACAACTTTTAATTCTCACTGGTTTCACCTCCAATGCTTCAGGGTTCGCTGTTACCTGATTTTCCTTCCCATCTAACAAATGTACATAGGGTAATTCATTTAACCAAGAACACCTAAACCTAGGCTTAAACAAATGTTTTGACAACGACATTATTTTATCTGTTAATGATTGTTGCTGATACAACAGTCATGACAAAGCATAAGATTGACACGTACTTGATAGAGGTTGAACGACCGTCTCTAAAATGTAACCCCACGTGTCTGGTGCTGGAATTCTCAACAGACATGGACCCTCAAGATTCCTCACTGATCTTACAGAATGAGCTAGCTGCTGGAACCAAAGATTCCTACCTGCCCATCCATCTTTAATTTTCACAACAGAAGAATCAAACCCATATGCCTTCCATTTAGTTTCTCTCTTCCCTAACGAGCGGTACTGATCAAATACCTCTCCTTGTCTGTCATTAAAATCAAAGAACTCATCCTGTACCTCCATGATAGTATCCTTCACTATTTCAGATGAATCTATATTCTTCTCTACCACCATCTGCTCTCCTATTTTAACCCTATCCTTACTACCATTGACAGCACTCTCCATCCGTATCATTTCAGAAAAGTTGTTGTTTGTGTCTGTGTCATACTTCCTACATTTGTTATTGCCGTCGTACCATTAATCCCTTTCAAAGTTACCATTAAAGTAGTTGATTTAGTTGATGTATTAACACCCTTAACTACTTCTAGTGGGAAAGCTACCGATATCCTCTGTGTATTATTTACTGTTGGAGTGGCTACTGTAATATATTTCTCCTGAACTCCTTTGGTGACTGTGGAAGCTTCAACAGACTTCAACTCTTCCATTATAAGCGTAACTTTACGAATTACATAGTCTTTTAACCAATAATTCTTAACCGGAACAAATTTTTATGCTTGCACTAGATAAGTACACATATATTCTCCCTGATCTTTCTCTGTAACATTACGCAAAATAAGTGAACAATCACTCATAACCCTCTTCCCCTTCATATTGTTGTACAAAATATACTTCCTTTGACTAGGTGCAACAGCTTCTACTTCTGGTCCTGATAACAATACTTCTTCTCCATAATTATCTCTCCATGTGGGAGGAACGTCACCTCCCCCACTCCATCTCTCACAGCTACAAGGAAGATGAGCTGTATCACCCATCCTAACCCTAATAACAGTCTTTTCTTCTAAAATTGGTGCTGGAGCTATTGGTTCCTTTGTAATCAAATGCGATATATTTATGGCTTTAATAACTATCAATGTTGAAAGAGTTAAATTGCTTCTCACTGTTGTTATAATAGACTGAAGTGTTGATGTCATTGTCCTTACTTCATCCATTCTCCCTAAGACTCTTAACTCTTCTCTTGTATTTCCATCTATCACCACTAGTGCCACTACATTAACTATCAGTCCCAATTCTAAACCCTCACTTTCAAACTTTTGATTATCACCCCTAATCTTCTCTTATCATTCAGCAACGCATACTTTCTCAATGCATCTGCTCCTAACAGATCTAAACTCCTACCATATCTATCTTCCCACTAAACTCTAAAATGTCCTTCACCACTGTTCTCTCTCTCTTACTACTAACTTTGAAACTTAGCTTACTGTCCTAGAGTTCCTTCAACCCTAGTTCTCATAACTTTTTTAATCTAATCTTTTCTCCTAACCTTTAAACCTTTTCCACTGATCTATTCACAAAATCCCTTTACCACCAATTTTTAGAATATGTGATTGGGAAGTCCCCACCTGCTTCTGACTTCTTTACACACAGACTTGGCAAACGACTAAACATCTTTTAGCCTAGTTTGAAATCCCTTGGTTTAGGAATGTAACCAAGAATAACAGTCACCCTTTTAACTTTATTTTTCAGACAGATTGTTTAATAGGCAGTCTAATAGATTATCATCCTTCCTATGATATTATCTTTTCAAGCAAATATGATTCCCAAAAACCCTATTCTTTTAAAATCTTCTACCAGACAGCCGTCTAGTGTACATCTTATTGTACAGTTCAATTTACACAATGCATCTCTTCCCAACAATGCAATAGGTATATGTTCTAATATTAGTATGTCTATTTTAATTTCTCTTTGATTTTTATAGCAGAGCTCAATTGGTTCCTTAAGAGTAATCAACTGTTTTACTACCTCAAATCCCTATCCTAATTAGTTAATTTTACATAATGAGATGTTTAACCTCTTTAGGCTCAACACAGATAAAAGCTTTTCCTCTATTCACCATCATTTCTCATAGTCCTTTGTTTTCACTTCAATTGTTAGATATTTTTATTCTAATCGGTGCTATCAGCTGACACCCCCCTTCGTATCTTCTAGGCACTCTAGAATCCTTGCTCCTTTAAGGGTTCAGCTGATAGCACCGATTAGAAGAAAAATAACTCCTTGCTTCGTAGGCGAAACAACGGCACCTGGTGGAGGGAGAAAGATTTTCCGCCGGATTGGGCCGCTCTCTTCTTCCTTTTCCTCTGGTGATGGCCACTTCCACGTTACTTCCGGGTCGTGTCCCATAATCTCTTGAATAGGCTTCAAGATTATTTAATCAAATTCATGAAAACCATTTTTTTCTTAAAACTGCATTGTTGGTTAAGGGCTTGTAAGTAAGCATTTCACTGTAAGGTCTACACCTGTTGTATTCGGCGCATGTGGCAAATACAATTTGATTTGATTCATATAAAATATATACATTTGCTCATAACCGTTGACTTTTATCAAAATATTTGACGCTCAGAAAGTAAGACCCATCTCCTAAAGTTAGAAAAGTCTCATTTGAACTACAACTCCTGCAGCCTTGTTAGCATTCTGGAGCGTGCCTGCTTGAGCTGAGGACTCACAGGATATTAAGAAGATTATGCTGGGTTTTTTGACTGAACTTTGCCAGCCAGTAGTTTTTTTGTAGACCTGCAAACCATAGACTGTATAAAATAACGACGAAGCCATCGATGACGTCACCCCATTGTTTCCTATGTGAAGCCTTAGTGGCGATTTTGAAGATCAGCAAGTGTCGTTTCAGCATGTCGCCATTTTGCTACATGGAGGAGTTTTTGGAAACATCACATGCAGTTTGAGCTACTCCAGGAAGTGATATTGCAGGGTAGCTCAGTGCTGCTCCCTTTCATTGAATATCTCAAGGTGAAGGGTGACTGGGTTACTGCAGGCTGCAAATTACCCTTATAACTTCTAATGTGTGTTATTTTAAAATAATCGGTTCAAGGCAGTGGTGTAAAGTACTGAAGTAAAAATACTTTCAAGTACTACTTAAGTAGTTTTTTTTGGTATCTGTACTTTACTATTTATATTTTGGACAACTTTTACTTTTACTTCACTACATTCCTAAAGAAAATAATGTACTTTTTACTCCATACATTTCCCTGACACCCAAAAGTACTTGTTACATTTTGAATGCATTGCAGGACAGGAAAATGGTCCAATTCACGCACTTATTACGTTTTAGTCATTTAGCAGACGCTCTTATCCAGAGCGACTTACAGTTAGTGAATGCCTACATGTTTTATTTTTAATTTTTTCATACTGGCCCCCGTGGGAAACGAACCCACATCCCTGCCGGCCAAACCCTCCCCAATCTTTGACGACGCTGGACCAATTGTGCGCCGCCCATGGGTCTCCCGGTCGCGGCCGGCTGCGACAGAGCCTGGACTCGAACCAGGATCTCTAGTGGCACAGACCACTGCGCCACTCGGGAGTAAAGAGAATCCCTGGTCATCCACTGCCTCTGATCTGGCAGACTCACTAAACACAAATGCTTGTTTGTCAATTATGTCTGAGTGTTGGAGTGTGCCTCTGGCTATCCGTAATTAAAAACAACAAGAAAATGGTGCCGTCTGGTATGCTTACTATAAGGAATTTGAAATGATTTATACTTTTACTTTTACTTTTGATACTTAAGTACATTTGATCAATTACATATACTTTTGATACTTAAGTATATTTTAAACCAAATACTTTTAGACTTTTACTCAAGTAGAATTTTACTGGGTGACTTTCACTTTTACTTGAGTCATTTTCTATTAAGGTATCTTTACTTTTACTCAAGTATGACCATTGGGTACTTTTTCCACCCCTGGTTCAAGGACATACTTCTGGTGAAATAGAAGCAAATATTGGTCACATTGTGTAGCAAAAAAAATAATTATATCAACGAATATTGACCTTGAAGATTGCCATACTCCAAATGACTATACTGGGGGAATCTGAAAAAAATGCCTGCAGTACCCCGGTCGGCCTTGAAATCCTCAATGAGAGGGGGCAGTTGTTCTCCCCTGCTGCAAACTCTCGAAAGATAGACATACACAGCTGTTGGGAGTTGTAGTTTATGTGTGTAGTTCTAATGAAACAACTTTTCGGCTTCCTGCTTCTTCTTCGGCATCAAATAAGTAGAAAACCGATATGGTAAAGTACATTCATACGAAAACACACTTTAATATACAGAACCAGTCAACAGTTTGGACACACCTACTCATTCCAGGGTTTTTCATTATTTTTACTATTTGCTACATTGTAGAATAACAGTGAAGACATCAAAACTATGAAATAACACATATGGAATCATGTAATAACCAAAAAATAAAGTGTTAAACAAATCAAAATATATTTTATATTTGAGATTCTTCAAAGTAGCCACCCTTTGCCTTGATGACAGTTTTGCACACTCTTGGCATTCTCTCAAACAGCTTCATAAGGTAGTCACCTGGAATGCATTTCAATTAACAGGTGTGCCTTGTTAAAAGTTAATTTGTGGAATTTCTTTCCTTCTTAATGCGTTTGAGCCAATCAGTTGTGTTGTGACAAGGTAGGGGGGGTATACAGAAAATAGCCATATTATGGCAAGAACAGCTCAAATAAGCAAAGAGAAATGGCAGTCCATCATTACTTTAAGACATGAAGGTCAGTCAATCTGGAACATTTCAAGAACTTTGAAAATTTCTTCAGTCGCAAAAACCATCAAGCGCTATGATGAAACTGGCTCTCATGAGGACCGCCACAGGAAAGGAAGACCCAGAGTTACCTCTTCTGCAGAGGATAAATTCATTAGAGTAAATTGCACCTCAGATTGTGAAGCATTTATTTGGGCTGCAGAGTTCAAGTAACAGACACATCTCAACATCAACTGTTCAGAGGAGACTGCGTGAATCAGGCCTTCATTGTCGAATTGCTGCAAAGAAACCACTACTAAAGGAATGCCAAAAAGAAGAAGAGACCTGCTTGGGCCAAGAAACACGAGCAATGGACATTAGACCGGTGGAAATCTGTCCTTTGGTCTGATGAGTCCAAATGTGAGATTGTTGGTTCCAACCGCCGTGTCTTTGTAAGAGTAGGTGAACGGATGATCTCCGCATGTGTGGTTCCCATAGTGAAGCATGGAGGAGGAGGTGTGATTGAGTGGGGGTGCTTTGCTAGTGACACTGTCTGTGATTTATTTAGAATTCAAGGCATGGTTTGCTGATGAGGATAATTTATTTCTGCAGAGAGAGGGTAAGGTTTCACCCTAGTGTGAACTCTCTGGTGTCTTCTGAGGAGTGCCGAAGCTGAGAAACTCTTGTCACACTGACAGCAGTGGTACGATTTCTCTCCGGTGTGCTATTGCATGTGTATCTTGAAAGTCCACGATTGGCTGAATTCCTTCCCACATTCTGAGCAGCGGTACTTCGTTGCACTAGTGTGGGATTGTTTGTGTCTTGCTAGAGAGCTAGGGTGAACGAAGCTCTTCTGACAGGTGGTGCACTGATAAGGTTTCTCTCTATCAGCATTGACGAAAACACCAATTTCCTCCTCCTCCTCTTTAACATTAATTGGCAGCTCCTCATCTTCGATCTTGATATTCAGCCTGATAGTTTGACTGCCTGACGACACCGTATCTGGACTTTCCAGTGTTCCTTGGTTGCTAGGGTTACTGGCATGGCTGCATTGGTATTTTCGAAGACCTTCGGTCCAAGCGAAACCCTTCCGGCAATCAGAGCACTCGTAAGGTTTCTCTCCAGTGTGCATAGTCTGATGCTGCCTGAGCCTCGATGGTGACTCGTATTTCTTCCCACACTGTGAGCATTGGTAAGGTTTTGGTGTGGGTGCTCCTGTATGGCGTCGTACGTGTCTCGATAGAGTTCCCTTACAGCCGAAGCTCATCTCGCAGTAGGATCACTGGTGAGGTCTCTCCCCTGTGTGCTTTCTCATGTGCATCTTCAGTTCATATGCAGAGAAACATTCCTTTCCGCAATCGGAGCACGGATGCTTCTTTGTCGCGTCTGGTTGCTTCTCTCCAGGGTGGGTCATCTGATGTCTTTCCCGGTGGGGCTTCAGTGTGAATCGCTTCCCGCACACAGAGCACTGGTAAGGCTTCTCTCCTGTGTGTGTTCAGGGTGTCTCTTCAGTTTGGAGGGGTGAACAAAGTATTTTCCACATACTGGACAGACAGAAGACTCCTTAGCAGGATTTGTGTGTGTTCTCAGGTGTCTGTTGATATTAGATGGGTGAGCGATCTCTATTCCACATTCTGGGCAGCGCCAAGGCTTCTTAGCTGTGTGATTCTCCTGGTGTTGTTCAGGTTCTGCTGATGCCTCATCACTAGAGCTGGAGTTAGGACTCTCTCCTGTTTCAACAGGAAAATAAGGGGGGTCATTCAACCTAAAAAAAAACACAAGAAAGAGGCTTTGAACACCCGCCCTCTCAGATTGTGCTGAAATCGTTTCTGTAGTTAGAAACAGATAAGATTAGCATTCCTGAAACATTAATTTGTTCAAATGTAATTTGAGCTCTGAGAAATTAAGCTAATTGATTGCACCCAAATTGGCCATTTCATTTAAGGGATTCATATGATCTTCAATAAATATAGTACCGAATATCCAATAAAATTGTCAAAAGCCACCCACAGACCCCCATGCCAATCTCACCCAAACAACCAGTGTACAGTATCAGTTCTCTGTCTGACAAGAACTGCAGCTTGGAGTATTGCTTCTTTATCCTTTGTAATGCATTCCCTGTGAATCTGGTGATGTTATTTTATTCCCTGTTCAGAAAATGTTGCCATTGAAGTTGCTTGCATTATTTACCATAAATTGTGGAAGTACCCGGTTTTGCCCACTAGATGCCGCTGTGCCTGCTACTGCCACACCCGTTCATCCATTTTTTCTGGTCTCTTGTGTTTATGTAATGGATCACAACATTTTCTTTGCAACTTTGGGTAGAAAACCAATACCTTTTGCCAATACCCTTTTAAATGTTATGACTGCCATGGAATGTTTTATAATTCTACTATTTTATTAGAGTTGTCACAGTATTTCAGTCACTAGCCCATTTCTCCATCAATGTTTTGGGCTTGTAGGAAAAGTCTTCATATGAGAATTGCCAATGTATGGTAAATAATGCAAGCTATTTCAATGGCTAATTTCTCTGAAATGGGGGGGGGGGGGGGGAAACTTCACCAGATTCACAGGGAATTCATTACATAGTACGGAGAAGCAATACTCCAAGCCATAGCTTCGTACTACTTGTCAGACATAGAGAACTAATACTGTACACTGGTTGTTAGGGTGAGATTGGCGGGGTTGGTTTGGTGTCTTTTGATAATTTTATTGGATTTCTCATACACTATGTATGTGGACACCTGCTCGTCAAACATCTCATTCCAAAATCATGGGCATTAATATGGCCTCACTTTGTGCATGGGGGCAATGTCATGCTGAAACAGGAAACGGCCTTCCCCAAACTGTTGCCAAAAGTTGGAAGCACAGAATCGTCTAGAATGTCATTGTAAGCTGTAGCACTAAGATTTCCCTTCACTGGAACTATGGGGCCCGAACCATTATTCCTCCACCACCAAACTTTCCAGTTGGCACTATATATTTGGGCAGGTAGTGTTCTCCTCGCATCCGCCAAACCCAGATTCGTCTGTCGGACTGCCAGATGGTGTGGGGTGATTCATCACTCCAGAAAATGCATTTCCACTGCTCCAATGGCGGCAAGCTTTACACCACTCCAACCAACACTTGGCATTGTGCATGGTGATCTTAGGCTTGTGTGCAGCTGCTCGGCCATGGAAACCCATTTCATGAAGCTCCCAACAAACAGTTGTGCTGATGTTACTTTCAGAGGTAGTTTGGAACTCGGTAATGAGTGTTGCAATTGAGGACAGACGATTTCTACGCACTACAGCACTCGGCAGTCCCTTTCTGTGAGCTTGTGTGGCCTACCACTTCGCGGCTGAGCTGTTGTTGCTCCTAGACGTTGCCACTACACAATAACAGCACTTACAGTTGACCGGGGCAGTTGAGCTCTTCAGTACGGGCCATTCTACTACCAATGTTTGTCTATGGAGATTAGATTAGAGCTTAGTTCAACTGTGGTGCCCCATTAGAAACAAAAAATATGAACTTGTTTTACTCTGATGTTTGTAAACAAAGTAAATGTAAACAAACACTATATAGCCTCAAAACATGGTTAAAACTATCACTTTGATATCATGGATGGTCAGTCCTTGCATCAATAGCTCTGTCTATGAATTTGAGAGTGGTTACATTTCTTCAGCCCGCCCCTCAGCTTTTTATCAGCTTTTATGAGGGGAGGCACAACGCTTTTGTGATTGATCAACTTCTGTTTGCCGCTTTAATAAATAGATAACTGAATTAGCTAACTAGCTAATACTTTAGGCATAGCCATCCCGACTGGTTTAGCATTAGCTACAGTCATTCTCACCTCATCCAGCGTGAATTCTTCAGAAATAGTTTCCTATGAATGATTTGGGTCACCGAATTAAACTAAAGCAGATTCTTCTCAAATCCCAGAATCACCACGAGGCCACATTAGCTAGCGGATTACTTTCCATACAAAGCTATTCGACAACTCAGTTAGAAACCTGTGCTAGTATTGACAATATTTACCTGTACAATAAATCATATATGCATGGTTAGATACCAGCTAGCTACATTAGTGTCTTCCTGCTTCCGGTCTAACTTCCGGTCCGTACTAGATTCTGCTGCCGACTAATGCTACATTACCGCCGCCACCACCACACCAGTTCATCTCCTTCTATGGTATCATGGCGGTCAGCAAACAAACCTTTAAGTGCATGGTAATCATGTTCCCCTCAACGTAATCATGTTCCCCTCCACACTTGGCACATCTTTTCCTTCCTTTACATTGAACAGCTACATGTCCCTTTCTTTGGCATTTAAAACACCACAATGGGGGATGGGACAAATTCTCTGACATTGAAACTAAGGAATCCTATCTGTACTTTTCCAGGCAAAACCTTCTCAAACCTCAGCAGCACTGATAAGCTTTAACTTATTTGAGCCTCTTTCCTACTGATCAACATTTTGGCCTCAATCACTCTTCCTCCCTTCACATTATCTTTAATATCATCTATGGACATAGATATTGGGACCCCAGTGATGACTCCCCTCAATCTAGCATAAGCACCTGGGACACGACTTTTAATCTTCTTCCCATCACCACTTTTCACTCCAACACATTATTACTCTTGCTTCCTACCTTCACGACCAGTTCAGGAGCACATTAATGTGACCCGTTACAGAAAGCTGGGCGTATGACGCAGATTGTGACAGCCGGTTAAATGGCGTCCCTTGAGAAGGCAAGAACATGATGTATGTCAGGAGGAGTGCAGTATTATCATAAGGAAACGTATACTTGGAATACGGAGGAGGAATGGAAGGGAAAAAGAGAGGCAGAGGAGGTCTGAGAGAGAGAGGGAGGAAGAGGGTGAGATTGAATCGGTTTAGAAATGGCGGAAAAAAGGGAGATGGTTTGTTAAAGAAGAGTGGTAGAAAGTGTTAGCAGAGTGAACTGAAGACAGGAGGAGAAATGGAAGTGAATGAGGGTGAAGTATCGGAGGTGGTAGGTGTGGTGAAATTCTTAGAGCCCGAGGCTTGCACCGAGGGTCAGGATAAAGATGAGTCTGTGACAGTAGGAGATACGTTTTTGGAAAAAGTGGACCCTTGCCTTTTGGCTGATCCATTAGTGGTTTCAGGGTGGGTGAAAACAGAGTTGGGTGCTGTGGAATCAGTGAAGGTAACCAGAAGTGGTCTTGTGATAATTGTTTGTGTTTCTGCTGGTTAGAGGGAGCAGGCACTCCGTGCTAAACGAATGGGGACAAGAGATATGAATTGTTTTGCTCTCAAGAAAAGGGCGCCATTGAAAGGAGTGTTTACTGGGGTAGCGGTAAATGTGAAAGCTGACCAACTGAAGGAGAAGATTCCCGGTGTTTGTGATGCTCGTCGTTTGGTGCGACGCAGACAGGGTGGTGTGAGTGGTGAAACAGAAGAGTCGTTGTCTGTTCTTTTGAGTTTTGATGTTGAGTCTTTGCCCAACAAAGTGATGTTAGGATATACAGTGAGGGAAAAAAGTATTTGATCCCCTGCTGATTTTGTACGTTTGCCCACTGACAAAGACATGATCAGTCTATAATTTTAATGGTAGATTTATTTGAACAGTGAGAGACAGAATAACAACAAAAAAATCCAGAAAAATGCATGTCAAAAATGTTATAAATTGGATTTGCATTTTAATGAGGGAAATAAGTATTTGACCCCTCTGCAAAACATGACTTAGTACTTGGTGGCAAAACCCTTGTTGGCAATCACAGAGGTCAGATGTTCCTTGTAGTTGGCCACCAGGTTTGCACACATCTCAGGAGGGATTTTGTCCCACTCCTCTTTGCAGATCTTCTCCAAGTCATTAAGGTTTCGAGGCTGACGTTTGGCAACTCGAACCTTCAGCTCCCTCCACAGATTTTCTATGGGATTAAGGTCTGGAGACTGGCTAGGCCACTCCAGGACCTTAATGTGCTTCTTCTTGAGCCACTCCTTTGTTGCCTTGGCTGTGTGTTTTGGGTCATTGTCATGCTGGAATACCCATCCACGACCCATTTTAAATGCCCTGGCTGAGGGAAGGAGGTTCTCACCCATGATTTGACGGTACATGGCCCCGTCCATCGTCCCTTTGATGCGGTGAAGTTGTCCTGTCCCCTTAGCAGAAAAACACCACCAAAGCATAATGTTTCCACCTCCATGTTTGACGGTGGGGATGGTGTTCTTGGGGTCATAGGCAGCATTCGTCCTCCTCCAAACACGGCGAGTTGAGTTGATGCCAAAGAGCTCGATTTTGGTCTCATCTGACCACAACACTTTCACCCAGTTCTCCTCTGAATCATTCAGATGTTCATTTGCAAACTTCAGACGGGCCTGTATATGTGCTTTCTTGAGCAGGGGGACCTTGCGGGCGCTGCAGGATTTCAGTCCTTCACGGCGTAGTGTGTTACCAATTGTTTTCTTGGTGACTATGGTCTCAGCTGCCTTGAGATCATTAACAAGATCCTCCCGTGTAGTTCTGGGCTGATTCCTCTCCGTTCTCATGATCATTGCAACTCCACGAGGTGAGATCTTGAATGGAGCCCCAGGCTGAGGGAGATTGACAGTTATTTTGTGTTTCTTCCATTTGCGAATAATTGCACCAACTGTTGTCACCTTCTCACCAAGCTGCTTGGCGATGGTCTTGTAGCCCATTCCAGCCTTTTGTAGGTCTACAATCTTGTCCCTGACATCCTTGGAGAGCTCTTTGGTCTTGGCCATGGTGGAGAGTTTGGAATCTGATTGATTGATTGCTTCTGTGGACAGGTGTCTTTTATACAGGTAACAAACTGAGATTAGGAGCACTCCCTTTAAGAGTGTGCTCCTAATCTCAGCTCGTTACCTGGGAGCCAGAAATCTTTCTAATTGAGAGGGGGTCAAATACTTATTTCCCTCATTAAAATGCAAATCAATTTATAACATTTTTTAAATGCGTTTTTCTGGATTTATTTGTTGTTATTCTGTCTCTCACTGTTCAAATACACCTACCATTAAAATTATAGACTGATAATTTCTTTGTCAAAACAAACTTACAAAATCAGCAGGGGATCAAATACTTTTTTCCCTCACTGTATATAATGTGTAGCATTGGGGAAAGTAGTGGTATGTGTTAATTGTAGGGGTGCCCATGGGGCTGGGGATCAGAAATGTCCGGTGGGAGAGAGGCAGGTTGAGGTTTCCAGGGTTAGAGTAGTGCAGAAGGTGTTGTATGCTGAGGCAGTGAAGAAAGTAGAAGAAGATGGGTCAAGAGTGAGGGATCCTGAGAGGAGTGGTGTGAGTAGTAGATCTGTACCAGTACAGATGGATAAGCCAACAAGTGATATATGTTTCAGTAAGATTGGACTTTTAGCATTTATAGCAATGGTTATCAACTGTACTGCAGGGATGGAACGTAAGTCGCAGAAGATTGAGGTTGTGGTGGCAGCTGCAGAGAGGTAATTGGGTGTGCCAGACTTGTTAAATAGATACAAATAGAGTAGGGTGGTGTTTTATTTTTTATTTTCTTTAGTGAGTGTTAGATGGTAGGGTATTTGTGTATTTTGTTTATTTTTTCAAGCAAAGTATAAGGGTTATACTCCAGTCTAGTAGGGGACGGTAATGCAACATTTATTGGATGCCAACCGCCGTTAAACCTCATCGAAGAAGAAGCAATGATTGGTTGAGATAATAAGGGGGCTGGGACATTCACGAGAAAGAGTCCATTATGCTAGTCAAGTGGAAGGCTTCTCTGTCAAATGGCACATACTCCTTCCTCTCTTTATAGGGTGGAAGGCTTCTCTGTCAAATAGCACATACTCCTCTCTGCTACCGCAGATATTTGAAAGATCCATTGGTTTTACTCATATTTTCATCATGGACTACATGCAAAGTTTAGTGATTTTAACATGTCAATCTTGGTGGGGCAAACAACATTTATTTTTAGATGCATGCCAGCGAAGCCACCACACAACTCTAAACAATACATAAAATGCACTATAACGGTGACAAACGGTGCCCACAAACGTTTAGGGTCTACATAAAGCTGTCCCGAGAGTGGAGTTTATGGCGGACTTGCTTAAATAAATATGGTTTCTACTGACTCCTTGTGGATTTGTGTAACTGGTTAAGAAACGCATTCTCCTTCAATAATAGTGAATGTCGACATGAGTTTTGACTTTTGAACCACACAACAAACATTATTACATTTATTTTCAGTAAATTCACAATGTTTGTTCTTATATAATTACCACTTAGCTCTTAAGTATAAGCAAGTGCAAGCAAACGAGCTGCGATGAGGTAGGCCTATTCGTTCAGCAATTTCGAAATGGACAGCGACAATATACTGGATACTATAATATAATGTTGTTGGGTCTGTAACTCACCACCCTCTTCTAAAGCACCAGAACTAATTATAACACACAAAGTAAGAAAAATACTTATATGCATTGTAGTGTCTTAGAGTCTGTGATTGTACTGACCTTTGCAAAAAGTGTGTTAGAGGAAACTTGGCTCTGTGATTGTGCTGACATTGCAAATGGTGTAACAGATTAACTTTACTCTACTTTGCTGAAACATCTGGAAAGCATTACTAAAGTTCCTGGAAAAAAGGATATGGGAAGATATGTGAAAAGGCCAGGGATTGGATATTAAAATCACGCCATACTATGTCATATATGATATAAATACCATGTCTTGAACAGGGGGAAAGGAGGAATAGCGAATTACAGAATTGGCTCCTGCTGTTCTTCAGATATCTGCAGGTATCTGTAAATCTGACGCTGAAACTCTTTGTTATAATAAACCTTTATAAACAAAGTACAGTGTCGGCGGACTTCTTATCATCACGGCATTATCAGCAAAGGTTTGTTTTGGACACCACAGCATCATTCTAACATTGCCTAAAAGTATTAATAAGCTACTAATGAGATAGACCTATGTAAGCAATTTAACAATGCAGATGTACAAACTATGGCATATGTGACGATAAGCTGTTAAGAGGGCCTCCTGTAGCTCAGTCGGTAGAGCATGGCGCTTGCAACGCCAGGGTTGTGGGTTCGATTCCCATGGGGGGCCAGTATGAAAAATGTATGCACTCACTAACTGTAAGTTGCTCTGGATAAGAGCGTCTGCTAAATGACTAAAATGTAAATGTTAAGAGGCAAGCCTTAATTTCGATTAAGATATGAAACGGATGTGGCCTATTTGTTCAGCACTTTCAAAAAAACATTATTTACATAATTCAGAACATGGGCCATTCTTACAGTGTTATCCCTGTACACCAAGTCAGAACCATAGGATAAATAAAGGGGGCATATAAGCAGACAATGAAAGCTCTTACAATATTCGATGATGACATTTCTCTAAAACAGGCTATAGGTTACACGTTCACTACCAAGTCAGAACAGTAGGCTATATGCCTATTCGTTCAGCACTTTGGAAATGGACAGCGACATAATTCAGAACATGGGCCGTTCTTACAGTATTCTCCCTGTACACCAACTCCGAACAGTAGGCTAAATTAACAGGGGCACGTAAGCAGACGATGAAAGCTGTTACAATATTCGAAGATGAGATTTCTCTAAAACAGGCTATAGGCTAAATGTGCACCACCAAGTCAGAACAGTAGGCTAAGTTCTAATGGGGGAAAGGGACCACATTCTTAGGGTGAGGCACATGGGCTACTAACTGCTTACTACACAACATAAACTTAGTGTTACTTTCTTAGCTACGGTATACACATCTCCCTGGCATATTACATCACTTATGCAGCAGCACACTAGACATATTTATGGACTCACAATTGTTGTGCTGTGCTCACTTGAACAGGAAGTTTGCACGGCGGTCCTTCTTGTGGGAAAACTTCTAAATTTCTTTGTTATCAAAGTCTGGCATTCTCTGGATGAAGTCGTGCTGGATTGACAGCATGGCCAATGCATTTAACATTTTCTGGCCCATGGAGTTGCATATGAAGGTTTATATCCTTTTCAAGGGTGGAACGGTTTCTCTCTGACCCGGCGGTTGTCATCGGAGTGGTGATGATGATTTTGAGAAGAGAGACGTCTCAGACAAGGCCTCCTGCAGATTGTTCTCGTGGAGTGATTTCAATAGAGAAAGTGCTGTCTTTCCCAGTGTGCAGCTCAGGATGCCGGTAGACAGTGAACAGCTCCCTTTTCAACTTCTCCTGGTTGCCCACAGGCCATAGCTTGGTAGCACACTGGAGTTCTGCGGTCGGAAAGGAATCCTTCAGTAGCGTTTGGACACCACGTACATTACCACTCATCCCCACTGCCCTGTCGTAGGTTTGTGCAACCAGCTTCTCCTTGACATTCAGTGGCGCTAGGACTTGTTTGATGGTGTTGGAGAGGCCAACACCAGTGTTGTCCTTCACCTCTACAAAAACCTCTCACACACACTGTTGTCTGGTGACATGTAGCGCAGCACTATTACCATCTGTGATTTACAGGAGACGTCAGTGGTCTCCTCTGCAAAAGGAGTCTCAGACACCTCCTTAGCTATAGCTTCTCTGTACACTTCATACATACAATCCAAAAGTTCGTTTTGGATCGTGCTTGATGTACCCTTAGAAATTGGTCGGTCGTCATAATTCCTTTGTAGCCTGTAATCTCCTTCACGCATGGCCTCAAAAATACACCTGAAAACGCCTAGGTTCAAGGAGTCGGCCGACTGGTCATGGCCCCGCAGTGCTGTCTCACAATTGCCACACAATTTAATGCATGCTATAATTCTGGCAAGCACATACCTATTCTCCACTGTTTGCTGGTTGTGAAGGTTGATGTCTAGCTGAGCCACAACGTTTGATTCCCCCAGTAATCCCAGTTTAACAGCGTTGTCTATATGTGATGCACAATTCTCATGTTTTGAGACCCTTTCAGACAGATGTTTTAAATCCTTAAACCCAGACTTGGACCACACACCCTCTCCACCAAATAGCAGGCAGGGGAAGCAAAATGGTGATTGCTTTCAGATGCTTGCAGTTAGCCACTGCTTCCTTCCAAACCACTCATTGTTGAATTTGCAATTTCCGACTTGTTGTGTAATGTTTATGTCCAATGGCTGATTAGCACCGATACATATTATCTCTAATTTCTCTTCATGTGACAAGGATTGAAAAGGATTTGCCAGTAGATTGTTGACTTGATTCATGATGATGCTTGCTAGCTAAGATTTTGAAAGTATGATGTTGACCTGATCAGTCCAATCAAAGCTACTGTAGATATAACGTGATTTGATGTGATTATATCTGTGGCCAATGACCTTGAGCCTTCTTGGATGGGCACTTCTAATGTAACCCAAGGGGCTTGAATTTTCGAGCTCTCCCTGTAGTTTTTGCTGCGACGTAGTGTCCCCATGAGTGACAGAACACTGAGCCAATCACGGCGCAACTAGAGAACATTACCAATCCCTACGCTCCGTATTTCCGCTGGCTGCCCCACCACCACCACAGAAAGCACTGAGCTAGGCTGAAACACCTGCATTTTGGAGCTGCCTTACTCAAGAAAGCAAAAAAGAGACCATGTTTGTATGCAGCTTTATTAACTCACTTCTATTTTTATTTTTATTTTTTTACATTGTTTGCAAACTGATATGTGACACGTATTAATGCCGGAATAACAGGCAAAATAAGCAAACCCTAACCCTGAATGACGCGTCGCCACTGATGTTGTCCTAAATACAGCTGCTGGTATCGACACAGCTCTGTCTTTTGTGGCTAAAGCAGTCTGGACTGGTTGAAGCCGAGTGGGAAGGACTATTTTGAAAGTGTTTCAGTCTGCCCTGAATCATCATAATCCATACACCGGTAAGAGTCTACATTTAAAATGCCAAGATAGTTACACGTACATACGTTATTGTCTCAACTGCATCAAAAAGTCGTTTTCATTGCTAGCTATTGTTAGCTATATATCTTGCTAGCTAGACAGTTGCATACAGGTACGGTTATAGCTTGCTTCATCCCGCAACGAGACAGTTGCATTCTGCTGTTAATGTTGATTGCTGATGTGCTAAGCCATGCATGACATGATGATCATCTTTTTCATGTTTGCCAGTTTGTCATGTTTAACTAGCTAGCTACCAAAAAATAGCCACTGTGGTGGGAATGCTAATCGATAAGCAAGCAAATCAAACCCCATGTTACGTTGTTATATACAGTTTGTAATGATGTCATGTCATAGTATTGTGTGGACCAGGGGAGAGTTAGTAGATAAGTGGTTTGCTGCCACAGAGTCTACATTCCGTTATGTCAAAGGAGATTACTGATGTTGATCTTAGAAATGATTGATGGACAGGATATATGACTTGGGGGTAAAGAGTAATAACATCAAAGAATGGGAGTGCCCATGAAGGTTTACCAGATGTTCGTGGAAAGACTTGTAACAGAGTGTATATATAGAGAGAGTGGATCTTTGTTCTGGAGTTAGGAAGTTGGAAGAGGCAGGGCTATGTCTGTTATAACTAACCATGGTACCATATTAAATATCTTATATGAACTCCCCATCAAAAGTGTCTAAGTACATCCTTACATTCGTAATCACTTGATACCCTAGAAACTCATCATAACAGATTGGCGTCTAAACGAACAGGATGCAGTTTACAGCCAAACTAACAGGTAGGCAGACTTTCTCTTTTTTTTGATTATGTCCAATTCTGCTTATCTGTGGTAAGGCTTAGCTGTAACGGACGTTTGAAATTGAATATTTTAAAGGGGGACGATGAGTGGTATTTAGTTATTTAAGGGATGTAGGGGGAATATCAATAGGACTATGACATGGTGCTATGATTCAAAAATAGGGCATGTTCAGATAAATGAGTAAAAGAAGGATATAGGATATGGGTTGAGGCCAGTAATGTTTAAGAGATATGGTTTGAGGCCAGTAATGTTTAAGAGATATGGTTTGAGGCCAGTAATGTTTAAGAGATATGGTTTGAGGCCAGTAATGTTTAAGAGATATGGTTTGAGGCCAGTAATGTTTAAGAGATATGGTTTGAGGCCAGTAATGTTTAAGAGATATGGTTTGAGGCCAGTAATGTTTAAGAGATATGGTTTGAGGCCAGTAATGTTTAAGAGATATGGTTTGAGGCCAGTAATGTTTAAGAGATATGGTTTGAGGCCAGTAATGTTTAAGAGATATGGTTTGAGGCCAGTAATGTTTAAGATATATGGTTTGAGGCCAGTAATGTTTAAGAGATATGGTTTGAGGCCAGTAATGTTTAAGAGATATGGTTTGAGGCCAGTAATGTTTAAGAGATATGGTTTGAGGCCAGTAATGTTTAAGAGATATGGTTTGAGGCCAGTAATGTTTAAGAGATATGGTTTGAGGCCAGTAATGTTTAAGAGATATGGTGAATGTTTAAAAAGACAGGGAATTTTTACTAGGATTAAATGTCAGGAATTGTGAAAAACTGAGTTTAAATGTATTTGGGCTAAGGTGTATGTAAACTTCCGACTTCAACTGTAAATGGCAAATTACAGCACAAAATAATGCTAATAAGATCAATAATGTCTGGTTAATCGTTAGGACAGGTCAAAATATACATAGGTGATATTTTGGGTGTCTGTGAAACCAGAGACACAGAGATCCCAAAAAATCTAAGCTTGATTTTTTTTGGGGGGGGTCTCTGTGTCTCCAGTTTCACAGGCACCCAAATATAACCTATGTATATTTTGAAATGGCCTATTGATTAATGAGATACATTACTTACATTTTTATTAGTATTATTGTTGTGTTATAATTTGCCATTTACCTTGAAACATATTATTATTATTTTCTTACATTGTTGTGTCTCAATGGGCCACTAGGCTATACATAGGAGTTAAGTGCAATGTTCAGGTCACTCTGAGGAAGAGGTCAGCTTGACATCAAACTGTTCTCATCCTGTACAATGGATTAAAGTGAGCTAAAATAAATACATCTCTGCTTTTTTTGTTGATTGCTACAACTCCTTTCTGCCTCAAATTAGTCATTTTGGACATTTTTCTTGTTAAGCCCTTCCCATGATTTTTACATTTGACATTTTAACCATTTAGCAGACGCTCTTATCAGAGCGACTTACAGTTAGTGAGTGCATAGAATTTTTCATACTGGCCCCCCGTGGGAATCGAACCCACAACCTGGCGTTGCAAGCGCCATGCTCTACCAACTGGGCTACAGGAGGCATTTTGTCATTGTTGTTGAGGACCTTAGTTTGCTGAAATGCAAATACATTTATAACATTTTTGACATGCGTTTTTTTCTGGATTATTTTGTTGTTGTTCTGTCTCTCACTGTTCAAATAAACCTACCATTACAATTATAGACTGATCATTTCTTTGTCAGTGGGCAAACGTACAAAATCAGCAGGGGATCAAATACTTTTTTCCCTCACTATATATATATACACTGCTCAAAAAAATAAAGGGAACACTAAAATAACACATCCTAGATCTGAATGAATGAAATAATCTCATTAAATACTTTTTTCTTTACATAGTTGAATGTGCTGACAACAAAATCACACAAAAATTATCAATGGAAATCAAATTTATCAACCCATGTAGGTCTGGATTTGGAGTCACACTCAAAATTAAAGTGGAAAACCACACTAAAGGCTGAACCAACTTTGATGTAATGTCCTTAAAACAAGTCAAAATGAGGCTCAGTAGTGTGTGTGGCCTCCACGTGCCTGTATGACCTCCCTGCAACGCCTGGGCATGCTCCTGATGAGGTGGCGGATGGTCTCCTGAGGGATCTCCTCCCAGACCTGGACTAAAGCATCCGCCAACTCCTGGACAGTCTGTGGTGCAACGTGGCGTTGGTGGATGGAGCGAGACATGATGTCCCAGATGTGCTCAATTGGATTCAGGTCTGGGGAACGGGCGGGCCAGTCCATAGCATCAATGCCTTCCTCTTGCAGGAACTGCTGACACACTACAGCCACATGAGGTCTAGCATTGTCTTGCATTAGGAGGAACCCAGGGCCAACCGCACCAGCATATGGTCTCACAAGGGGTCTGAGGATCTCATCTCGGTACCTAATGGCAGTCAGGCTACCTCTGGCGAGCACATGGAGGGCTGTGCGGCCCCCCAAAGAAATGCCACCCCACACCATGACTGACCCATGAAGCACCGCCAGCATTCAAAAGTGACCAAAACATCAGCCAGGAAGCATAGGAACTGAGAAGTGGTCTGTGGTCACCACCTGCAAAACCAGTCCTTTATTGGGGGTGTCTTGCTAATTGCCTATAATTTCCACCTGTTGTCTATTCCATTTGCACAACAGCATGTGAAATGTATTGTCAATCAGTGTTGACAATGGACAGTTTGATTTCACAGAAGTGTGATTGACTTGGAGCTACATTGTGTTGTTTAAGTGTTCCCTTTATTTTTTATAGCAGTGTATATACATACATACATACATACAGGGCCCACCTGAACTCTTAACTATTTTAATAAACTTTCATATTTTCATTCTGTCTCTGTTGTTCATTCATTAAGCTGTCCTCAATTGAACTTCCTGAATGGATCCAAACCCTGCTGTACAGTAGCTTTTACATCTTGATATGTAAGGCTAGTCCTTGTTTCCCCCTTCCACAGCAGAGGTTTCCTCCTCCTCCTCTTCATCACTGATACTAGTGAAGTCCTCCTCACTCTTTACCTCTGCAGCTAGGTCCTCCTCAGGAAGTGAGCTGTGGCGTTTATTGTGTATTTTAAGGTCTGATGATCTTGTGAAACCCTTCCCACAGACATGACAGGGGTAAGGTTTCTCCCCTGCGTCTCCTTTGTGTGTCCGGAAGTGTTGTTTCAAGAGGTCTGCTCGTCTAAAACTCTTCCCACACACAGAACAGCTGTACGGTTTCTCTCCCGTGTGTGTTGTCATGTGTCTTTTCAGATCAAATAACCGCTTCCAGTCTTTCCCACACACAGAGCAACTGTATCTCTGAGCTTTGAGATTCCCCTTGGTTTCGTTAGGTACTCTTGATGTAGAGGCTCTCCCATCCTTGTCAGAACTCCTGTCTGTGTGAATGAGAAAACATAGGTTAAAGGTCCATTGCAGTCAAAAACGTGATTTTCCTGTCTTTTATACATACAGTGGGGAGAACAAGTATTTGATACACTGCCGGTTTTGCAGGTTTTCCTACTTACAAAGCATGTAGAGGTCTGTAATTTTGATCATAGGTACACTTCAACTGTGAGAGACGGAATCTAAAACAAAAATCCAGAAAATCACATTGTATGATTTTTAAGTAATTAATTTGCATTTTATTGCATGACATAAGTATTTGATCACCTACCAACCAGTAAGAATTCCGGCTCTCACAGACCTGTTAGTTTTTCTTTAAGAAGCCCTCCTGTTCTCCACTCATTACCTGTATTAACTGCACCTGTTTGAACTCGTTACCTGTATAAAAGACACCTGTCCACACACTCAATCAAACAGACTCCAACCTCTCCACAATGGCCAAGACCAGAGAGCTGTGTAAGGACATCAGGGATAGATTTGTAGACATGCACAAGGCTGGGATGGGCTACAGGACAATAAGCAAGCAGCTTGGTGAGAAGGCAACAACTGTTGGCGCAATTAATAGAAAATGGAAGAAGTTCAAGATGACGGTCAATCACCCTCGGTCTGGGGCTCCATGCAAGATCTCACCTCGTGGGGCATCAATGATCATGAGGAAGGTGAGGGATCAGCCCAGAACTACACGGCAGGACCTGGTCAATGACCTGAAGAGAGCTGGGACCATAGTCTCAAAGAAAACCATTAGTAACACACTACGCCGTCATGGATTAAAATCCTGCAGCGCACGCAAGGTCCCCCTGCTCAAGCCAGCGCATGTCCAGGCCCATCTGAAGTTTGCCAATGACCATCTGGATGATGGTGTGGTCTGATGAGACAAAAATTGAGCTTTTTGGTTTAAACTCCACTCGCCGTGTTTGGAGGAAGAAGAAGGATGAGTACAACCCCAAGAACACCATCCCAACCGTGAAGCATGGAGGTGGAAACATCATTCTTTGGGGATGCTTTTCTGCAAAGGGGACAGGACGACTGCACCGTATTGAGGGGAGGATGGATGGGGCCATGTATCGCGAGATCTTGGCCAACAACCTCCTTCCCTCAGTAAGAACATTGAAGATGGGTCGTGGCTGGGTCTTCCAGCATGACAACGACCCGAAACACACAGCCAGGGCAACTAAGGAGTGGCTCCGTAAGCATCTCAAGGTCCTGGAGTGGCCTAGCCAGTCTCCAGACCTGAACCCAATAGAAAATCTTTGGAGGGAGCTGAAAGTCTGTATTGCCGAGCAACAGCCCCGAAACCTGAAGGATCTGGAGAAGGTCTGTATGGAGGAGTGGGCCAAAATCCCTGCTGCAGTGTGTGCAAACCTGGTCAAGACCTACAGGAAACGTATGATCTCTGTAATTGCAAACAAAGGTTTCTGTACCAAATATTAAGTTCTGCTTTTCTGATTTATCAAATACTTATGTCATGCAATAAAATGCAAATTAATTACTTAAAAATCATACAATGTGATTTTCTGGAGAATTTTTTTTTGATTCCGTCTCTCACAGTTGGATAAAAATTACAGACCTCTACATGCTTTGTAAGTAGGAAAACCTGCAAAATCGGCAGTGTATCAAATACTTGTTCTCCCCACTGTATTTCCACACTATGAGGTTGGAATAATACTGTGAAATTGTGAAAAGTATGATAATACCCTTTTAGTGTAGGAGCTGTTTGATTTTTGAAATTTCAGCCTGTTTTGGTGGGATGGAGTTTTGGCCTGTCTGGTGACATCACCAGGCGGTAAAGTAGTTTACAGACCAATAAGAAAGAGAATTCCAAACCTCTCTGCTAATAACAGCTAGTTTTCAGTTTTCCCCTCCCAACTCAGGCAACTCCCAGACAGTCCTAGCAAAAGTCTTGCTTGAGAAGTTGCTGTTATCTAAGAAGCTATTTTTGACCATTTTAATTGAAAATGATCACTGTAAGGTACTTAATTGTTACCCAGAAATGATTTCATATTGAGTTAAAAACGGCTGCATTGGATCTTTAAATAAAAGAGCGATGTTCATTCAATGTCAATATTGTATTAATGTAATTCATGGCTGTTCTGCTTCCACTTACTGAGACGATGAAGATCCCAACCAACTTCTTCTCCACCTGAATGAATCAGACCACCAACTTCCTCCTCCTCATCTTCTCCCTCCCTCCCTCCTTCAATTGTAACAGGGATTTGAAACTCTACAGGTGGTAAACCAACATGAGTTTTCTGGTGTCTCTGAAGTTTTTGAGAACTGATGAAGCTCTGTCCGCATTTAGCGCAGCTGTAAGGTTTCTCTCCTGTATGATCTTTGTGGTGGACTTTAAGGTCTGCTGATCTGGCAAAACTCTTCCCACACACAGAGCAGGAGTGGGATTTCCCTTCTATGTGTAACAGTCTGTGTTTACGTAGGGACAAAGCACATCCAAACCTCTTGTCACAATCAGGGCAGGGGTGTCGTTTCTCTCCAGTGTGCACTGACTGGTGGTCTTCAAGATATGCCTTCTCGCTGAAACTCTTCCCACACACAGAGCAACTGTAAGGTCTCTCTCCTGTGTGAGTCTTCTCATGCTTCAGGAGTTGTTTAGACAAGGCAAAGCTTTTCCCACACACAGAACAGTAGTGGGGTTTCCCTGCGTGTTGCATAGAGTGGTCCTTTAACTGATCTGGACGGCTGAAACTCTTCCCACAGACAGAGCAGGAGTGGGGTTTCTCTCCTGAGTGTGTCAGGAAGTGTTCCTTCATGCGTGACTGTAAGGTAAAACCCTTCCCACACACAGAGCATGAGTAAGGTTTCTCTTCTGTGTGTAACCACTGGTGCCTTTTCAAGGCTGAGGCGAAACCAAACCTCTTGTCACATTTGGAGCAGACGAAAGGTTTCTCTCCAGTGTGCACTTTCTGGTGGTCTTGAAGATGTCTTTTTTCACGGAACTGCTTTCCACACACAGAGCAAGGGTAAGGCTTTTCTCCTGTGTGTATTCTCATATGTATTAGCAGTTTTGATAACTTTAGGCAATCTCTTCTGCACACTGAACAGCAGTGAGAGCTCTTAGCTGTGTGACTCTCCTGGTGTTGTTCAGGTTCTCTTGATGTAGAGGGACTCTCCTCCTGGTCTGAACTCTTTCCTATGGGAATAAGCAAAGCAGCAAACTAGTTACTGTTGGATCGTTCATAGAAATAGAATCCATAGAACGGGCCTCTTCATTCAAGTCAATGATGGCAAAATGGGTGGACTGAAGATACCCAGGTTAGGACAAGAGGATTCTAATATCCCATAAATGTTTTGCATAAATGCAGACGAATTCTAATATCCGGGACCAGCAATGCGAGCGAAAATGGCTGAGAGCGAATGTTAGCAGTGCAATCCAGCATCAGTTGATAGAACATTCCAAAATGGAAACGATTGCATCACAATACCAGGCAGCCATTGCGAGAGTACCCATGAGTTTATCTGTCAAATTGCCAGGGTTAGAGGTTCCAAGCCCTTTCTATGAATTCTATTTCTATGGTGTTGTTGTTTGACTGCAGTCTGATTCCACACCATTTTACCCAAACTGTAAAACTGCTCACTCCCCCTCATGGATTTAAAATGAATACAAAATACTGGGTGAGTGTAAGAGGGAGTTTCTTACATCACTCCATTCCATTTGAATCCATGAGGGGGAGTGAACGAGGAGTGCACCCTTAGTGGAGAAAAGGAGAGAATGAGACCTCCACTTACCACGTTGAGTAGGATCCAATCCAACTTCTTCTCCATCAGAATTGATCAGACCACCACCAACTTCTTCTTCTTTTACCTGCAGTTCCACTAAGGCAGCACTAATCCCAGGTATCTGACGGAGGTGCTCACGTAACATCCCCCGACCATGCATTGACACATGCTCGTTGGAGGTACAGTCAGTAGGTGGATCAAGAGCATCACCATCAGCAGGGACCAGGCCAGCACCAGGGACCAGGCCGGCATCTCTAGAGTGGATCTGCTGGTGTCTTCTCAAACTTCCTGATTGGGAGAAGCCCCTCCCACAGTCAGAGCACTGGTAGGGTTTCTCTCCAGTGTGCGTCCTCTGATGGGCCCTCAGGTGTGTGGATTCAGAGAACCCTTTCCCACAGATGTCACAGACGTGACCCCTCTCTCCTGAGTGTCTTTTCTGGTGTTTAGTGAGATTCCACGATGTAGAAAAAGTCATTCCACATATAGAGCAAGGGTGAGGTTTCTCTTCTGTGTGCATCTGCTTGCGTTTCTGGAGTACTGTGTGCTTCAGCAGGTGTATTTTCATGGCTCCTGTGTGAGCAAACCTCTTCCCACAGTCAGGGCAGGGGTAAGATTTCTCTCCTGTGTGTATTTTCTGGTGTTTGTTAAGGTTACCGCTCTCACTGAATTGCTTCCCACACACAGAGCAGGAGTATGGTTTTTCTCCTGTGTGTGTTCTCATGTGTTTGTGAAGGTCTGATAACCTTTGCCAATCTTTTCCACACACAGAGCAGGGGTAAGGCTTCTCTCCTGTGTGTATCCTCATATGTATTTGCAGTTTTGATAACTTTTTGCAGTCTTGTCCGCACACTGAACAGCAGTGAGCGCTCTTAGCTGTGTGATTCTCCTGGTTTTGTTCAGGTTCTCCTGATGTAGAGAGACTTTCTTCACTGTCAGAGCAGTGGTCAGGTCTCTCTGCTGTGGGAAAAGATGGGACGATAAACTATGTGAAAATGTCGAATTGTAACTATATATTTTTTACCTTTGAATAACTGTAAGTAATACAAAGATTGATAAAACGTTTTTTCAAGTCCCTTTAACTTACCAAAAGCAGGATCCTCTTCCTCTTCTTTCACTTTGATAACCAGTACTGGTGTAAGACCACATTCCTCTACAGCTACAGACACTTGATTCTCTTCTGTGTGTGTTCTCTGGTGTTTGGTGAGAATTGACGATGAAGAGAAACTCTTCCCACACACGGAGCAGGAGTAAGGTTTCTCTCCTATGTGTAATCGCTCGTGATCTCTCATGCTTATTTGGAAAGCAAAACTATTGCCACATACAGAGCAACTGTACAGCTTCTCTCCTGTGTGCACTGTCTGGTGTCTTTTCAGGTTACCTTTCTCACCTAAATGCTTCCCACAGACAGAGCAGGAGTGCGATTTTTCTCCTGTGTGTGTTCTCATATGTATATGTAGTTTTGATAACTTGTGACAGTTTTTTCCACACACTGAACAGCAGTGAATATTCTTAGCTGTGTGATTCTCCTGGTGTTGTTCAGGTAGTCCTGATGTAGAGGGACTCCCTTCACTGTCCGAGCAGTGGTCAGGTCTCTCTGCTGTGGGAAAGCGATAGTATGAATGAACTCAAATAACTCAAAACCCAGACTAATTAACTATGTTTTTCCTACTTTGAATAACCCAAAGGAAATAAATGGATTGTAAAAATAAAAATAGTACAAAAGCAACCTTTGAACTCACCAAAAGCAGGATCTTCCTCCTCTTCTTTTACTTTTACATCCAGTCCCAGACTGAGACCAGATTCCTCTACAGCTACAGACACCTGCTGTTGTGATCCCTGTCCAGGAGTTTGGTTCAGGTAAGAAGCAGCTACATTTCTGGCATGGACATGATGTCTTTGATTGGATCGGTTTGCTGACGAGGAGAATCTCTTCCTACAGAGAGAGCAGGGGTAAGGTTTCACCCTAGTGTGAACTATCTGGTGTCTTCTGAGGCGTGCCGAAGCTGAGAAACTCTTGTCACACTGAGAGTGGTGCGGTTTCTCTCCGGTGTGCTGTTGCATGTGTATCTTGAAAGTCCACGATTGGCTGAATTCCTTCCCACATTCTGAGCAGCGGTACTTCGTTGCACTAGTGTGGGATTGTTTGTGTCTTGCTAGAGAGCTAGGGTGAACGAAGCTCTTCTGACAGGTGGTGCACTGATAAGGTTTCTCTCTATCAGCATTGACGAAAACACCAATTTCCTCCTCCTCCTCTTTGACATTAATTGGCAGCTCCTGTTCCTCGTCTTCGATCTTGATATTCAGCCTGATAGTTTGACTGCCTGATGACGCCGAATCTGGACTTTCCAGTGTACGCTGGTTGCTATGGTTACTGGCATGGCTGCATTTGTGTTTGCGAAGACCTTCGGTCCAAGCGAAACCCCTCCCGCAATCAGAGCACTCGTACGGTTTCTCTCCAGTGTGCATAGTCTGATGCTGCCTGAGCCTCGATGGTGACTCGTATCTCTTCCCACACTGTGAGCATTGGTAAGGTTTTGGTGTGGGTGCTCCCGTATGGCGTCGTACGTGTCTCGATAGAGTTCCCTTACAGCCAAAGCTCATCTCGCAGTAGGAGCACTGGTGAGGTCTCTCCCCTGTGTGCTTTCTCATGTGCATCTTCAGTTCGTATGCAGAGAAACACTCCTTTCCACAATCGGAGCACGGATGCTTCTTTGTCGCGTCTGGCTGCTTCTCTCCAGGGTGGGTCATCTGATGTCTTTCCAGGTGGGGCTTCAGTGTGAATCGCTTCCCGCACACAGAGCACTGGTAAGGCTTCTCTCCTGTATGTGTTCGGAGGTGTCTCTTCAGTTTGGAGGGGTGAACAAAGTCTTTTCCACATTCTGGACAGACGGAAGACTCCTTAGCAGGATTTGTGTGTGTTCTCAGGTGTCTGTTGATATTAGATGGGTGAGCGATCTCTATTCCACATTCTGGGCAGCGCCAAGGCTTCTTAGCTGTAGGATTCTCCTGGTGTTGTTCAGGTTCTGCTGATGCCTCATCACTAGAGCTGGAGTTAGGACTCTCTCCTGTTACAACAGGACAAGAAAGGTTAAATGACAAATAAATTATTCTACTCTTTGTAATTTGTAATTGTCCTGTGTTTTTATTCTGCAAATGATTCACCTTTTATTGAATTAAACTGCTATATATGGCAGTGTTTTCACTATATTCATTTAAAAGCGTGTCTCGGGCAGAAATATTTGTATGCTGCTAAATCGTTTCCGCCAATCCAAAATATATGTCGCCATTACCAGCTGTTGTCTTAGCTCTCTCAAATTACACCTGTGATTGCTTTATGCCTCTCTCCCATGTCAATATGGTTTGCTTATTGCTGTTTCGGTTATTTCTAATTGTACTATTTCACTGTATATCCCCCAGCCCAGCTAAACCTGCCTTAGATAGCTCCTTTGTCCCACCCCCCATACACGCGGAGACCGACTCAATCGGTGCCTCCAGTGATGCTATCTCTTTCATTGTTACCCAACGCTTAGGTTTACCTCCACTTTACTCATATCCTTCCATATCCTTGTCTGTACATAATGCCCTGAATCTTTTCTACAAAGCCCGGAAATCTGCCCCCTTTATTCTATGTACCCAACGCACTAGAAGACCAGTTCTTAAAGCCTTTAGCTGTATCCTTATTCTAGTCCTCCTCTGTTCCTCTGGTGATGAAGAGGCTAACCCAGGCCCTGCAGCCCTCAGTATCACTCCTACTCCCCAGGTGCTATCATTTGTTGAATTCTGTAATCGTAAAAGCCTTGGTTTCTTGCATGTTAATATCAGAAGTCTCCTTCCTAAGTTTGAGTTATTCACTGCATTAGCACACTCCGCCAACCCTGATGTTCTAGCAGTGTCTGAATCATGGCTTAGGAAGGCCACCAAAAATTCTGAAATGTCCGTGTCTGAAACTGTAGAGATAGCCTGCAGAGCTCTATCATACTATCCAGGTCTGTGCCCAAACAGTTTGAGCTTCTACTTCTAAAAATCCATCTTTCCAGAAATAAGTCTCTCACTGTTGCCGCTTGCTACAGACCCCCCTCAGCCCCCAGCTGTGCCCTGGACACCATATGTGAATTGATTGCCCCCCATTTATCCTCAGAGTTCGTACTGCTTGGTGACCTAAATTGGGATATGCTTAACACCCCAGCCATCCTACAATCCAAACTAGATGCCCTCAATCTCACACAAATTATCAACGAACCTACCAGGTACAACCCTAAATCCGTAAACATGGGTACACTCATAGCTATCATCCTGACTAACTTACCCTCTAAATACACCTCCGCTGTCTTCAACCAGGATCTCAGCGATCACTGCCTTATTGCCTGCGTCCGTAACGGGTCCGCGGTCAAACGACCACCCCTCATCACTGTCAAATGCTCCCTAAAACACTTTAGCGAGCAAGCCTTCCTAATTGACCTGGCCCAGGTATCCTGGATGGATATAGATCTCATTCCGTCAGTAGAGGATGCCTGGTTGTTCTTTAAAAGTAATTTCCTCTCAATCTTAAATAAACATGCCCCATTCAAAAAATACAGAACTAAGAACAGATATAGCCTCTGGTTCTCCTTAGACTTGACTGCCCTTGACCAGCACAAAAACATCCTGTGGCGTACTGCATTAGCATCAAATAGCCCCCGCGATATGCAACTTTTCAGGGAAGTTAGGAACCAATATACACAAGCAGTTAGGAAAGCAAAGGCTAACTTTTTCAAACAGAAATTTGCATCCTGTAGCACTAACTCCAAAAAGTTTTGGGACACTGTAAAGTCCATGGAGAATAAGAGCACTTCCTCCCAGCTGCCCACTGCACTGAGGCTAGGAAACACTATCACCACCGATAAATCTACAATATTCGAGAATTTCAACAAGCATTTTGCTACGGCTGGCCATGCTTTCCACCTGGCTACCACTACCCCGGCCACCAACTCTGCACCCTCTGCTGCAACTTGCCCATGCGACTCTTTTCTCTGTGTATATCAATGATGTCGCTCTTGCTGCTGGTGACTCTCAGATCCACCTCTACGCAGACGACACCATTTTGTATACATCTGGCCCTTCATTGGACACTGTGTTAACAAACCTCCAAACAAGCTTCAATGCCATACAACACTCCTTCAGTAGCCTCCAACTGCTCTTAAACACTAGTAAAACTAAATGCATGCTCTTCAATCGAACGCTGCTGGCACCCGCCCACCCGACTAGAATCACTACTCTCGACGGGTCTGACCTAGAGTATGTGGACAACTACAAATACCTAGGTGTCTGGTTAGACTGTAAACTCTCCTTCCAGACTCACATTAAGAATCTCCAATCCAAAGTTAAATCTAGAATCAGCTTCCTATTTCGCAACAAAGCCTCCTTCACTCATGCTGCCAAACATGCCCTCGTAAAACTGACTATCCTACCGATCCTTGACTTCGGCGATGTCATTTACAAAATAGCCTCCAACACTCTACTCAGCAAATTGGATGTAGTCTATCACAGTGCCATCCGTTTTGTCTCCAAAGCCCCATACACTACCCACCACTGTGACCTGTACGCTCTTGTTGGCTGGTCCTCACTACATGTTCGTCGTCAAACCCACTGTCTCCAGGCCATCTATAAATCACTGCTAGGCAAATCCCCGCCTTATCTTAGCTCATTGGTCACCATAGCAGCACCCACCCGTAGTCTGCGCTCCAGCAGGTATATCTCACTGGTCATCCCCAAAGCCAACACCTGCTTTGGCCGCCATTCCTTCCAGTTCTCTGCTGCCAATGACTGGAACGAATTGCAAAAATTTCTGAAGCTGGAGACTCTTATCTCCCTCACTAACTTTAAGCATCAGTTGTCAGAGCACCTTACCGATCACTGCACCTGCCCATCTGAAATTAGCCCACCCAACTACCTCATCCCTATATTGTTATTTATTTTGCTCTTTTGCACCCCAGTATCTCTATTTGCACATAATCTCTTGCACATCTAGCATTCCAGTGTTAATACTAATTGTAATTATTTTGCACTATAGCCTATTTATTGCCTTACCTCCATAACTTGCTACATTTGCACACACTGTATATATATTTTCTGTTTTATTTTTTGACTTTATGTTTTGTTTTACCCCATATGTAACTCTGTGTTGTTGTTTTTATCGCACTGCTTTTGCTTTATCTTGGCCAGGTCGCAGTTGTAAATGAGAACTTGTTCTCAACTGGCTTACCTGGTTAAATAAAGGTTAAATAAATAAAATAAAATTTAAAAATGATACTTTTTATTTATTTATTTTTTATTCAAATATTTATACCAATTAAGCCGTTTTCTTCTCACCCAGAGTCAGATGAACTGGTTGATACCGTGTTTATGTCTCTGCATGCAGTTTGAAGGAAGTTGCTAACTGGGGTTAGCGCAATTACTAACTAGCGTTAGCGCAATGAAACTTCCTTCAAACTGCACACAGAAACATAAAAATGGTCTCCATGAGTTCACCTGACTCTGGGTAAGTAGATTGCCAAAATTTCTCACTTTCCCTTGTAGTGTCTAAACAGTTTATGACTTTGCTGACGTTTGCAAATGGCGTGTTAGAGGAAGTTGACTCAGCTTGCGGAAGCATCTGGAAAGCATTTCTATAGGGGCCCCCTAAAACAGAGGGAGTCTGTTATGTGGAGTCCTGGGATTGGTTTAGGGGAAAACCACCCATATCATGTTACAGATTATAAATACCATGGTTGAAACAAAGGATGGAGAGGAACAACATATTAGAGATTGGGTTGGTTGTTCTCCAGATTTTCTGCAGAAATCTGTAAATTGACGCTAAAATCTTTGATGTAATAAACCATTATAATCAAGGACAGCGTCAGCGGATTTCTTGTCATCACAGCATCGTTATCTCGACACTACATTAATGGCGACGAAGAATTTGGACCGTGTTGCGTCTTTTCTCAGCGTTCCATTCATGGGCGCCGAGCTGACTCCCGCTCAAGAGGCATGCAGATACGGTGAGCTTTCTCACAAACTTTGGGCGCTGGTCAGTTTGTGTGCTTGTGTGTGTGTGTGTGCGTTGAAAGACTGCACCGTCAAAGGACTTATGTGTGCGCTTTGCTGTTATTTGCTGTGTGATGAGAATCCGTTCTAAATTTCTACATTTGTTTGCGTTGGAAGCAACGCAAACAGGGGGGGGGAGTGTCTATAGGAATTGATAACACTTGGCACAGGGATATTTGGCTTAAATAAAATTTAAAAAAGAATAGAATGAAGGAATAAGGCCAGGAACTAAGGAAAATGTATACTAATTAGGACGTCGTTGATCTATGGAAGCCCTCAAATGAGGCGATCATTAGGATGGGCCGAAAATCCAGAAAACTCACTTGGTTGATTTTTAAGGTCAGTTCCGGGGACTGCGGTTTGTGGTAGATACATTCGGTTGCAAGTTACCGCTCGACTTATAGTTGACGAGGTATATGTTCGAAGTAACCTCTCATTGAATATCTGCAAACTCAAGGTAGCATACATTTAGGAAGGAACTATGAAAAATAAGGAACGACGGTAGCATGCTTTAGAGGACCGTAGGAACGGATACATTCCTTTTGAATTGTGTGTGTGTGTGGAAAAAGGGGAGGTCTCTGCTGTGTGTCGACTAAAGCTATGACAACAGGGGTTTTAGTTTTTTGTAAGGAAATATGTTAGTTAAGGTTAAAATCTTATGCGTCTCTATACAAAGAGAACGTTTAATAACTGTTAAAAGATTAGGAGCCTACAGGGAGGATTTTAAGAGTGTATAGAGATGTTTTGTAATGGATAAGAAAATAACTATACATCTGCAGATTAGGATAAGTGAAGTTAAGAAACTTCAAAGTAGAATTTGTGTTCTATGTTTTGTGTTGGTTTGTGAGTTCTGTTAAGTGTTACTGTTTGTCTGTGTTGGGGGAAATAACGGAGGGACAGCTGGTCTGTCTACTTTCTGTTGTTTAGCTTGGAGAGAGCTGCTTGGGAGCTCTTCTCACTCTGAAATCGCACTGGTGAATGAACTGCGCATGTGTGGGATTTTATGAGTTTAGAGTTACGTAGAGCAAATATGCCACTCCCCTGCCTGCACTGAGCTGCTGGGAGACGCAGACTCAGAGCAGAAAGAGAAGGAGGGGGAGACTTACACACGAATAAAGTATTCTGTTTGTTAAATCATCTGTTGCTTAATGATGAAACTATTTGATTGAGATCTATTGAATTTATAAATGAGAGATATGGTGACGGATAAAAAAATAAATAAAAAAAACATTTAAAAAAAAACGTTATTGAGCTATTTATAATATTCCTGAGTTAAGCTGTTTGCTTATTTCTTAGCGCGAATGTGAACATAGGTATTTCTAAAAGGGTATTATATGGTTGAAATAACATAGGAATGCATAAAATACTAAATTATTGTCTGTGTTCTTTGTTCTTCTGTGATATGAGAGACGAGAAGGAGGAGACAGAGAGAGAGAGAAAAGGTGCTGACGAGTGAGTCACGCGACAGTGTGTGCTGCAACGGATCAAGTCCAATCAAGGCCAGTACTGTTCTGTTCACAAAACGTACCTTCCCATAGAGGATATTGTGTGTGCCTAGCATATTTCATGTTGTGACAATTTGGCAGGGACTTGGCAACAGACTGATCAATTGATGTAATTAAGAATTGCACATTGGAGTTTTTTGTGCATGAGTTGGTTTGATTAGAGTTGTGTTGGAAATCCAGCACTGACATTATTCTGTAAAATTAAGGTAATTGGGTGCTTATTAAGCAATTGGTTTGTGAGTGCTGTAGTGTTGCTGGATTACAGGTCTTTCATTTTTGGATTGGTCTGAAGTTGACTACTTTCAGTTACTTTTCCTGATCGGATGTGGTAAGATTGCCACTAATCAATCATTTGGTAAAATAAAATAAAATAAAAATTCATTCATTCATTAATTGATTAGTTAATTCATTAATTTGAGAAAGAAAAAAAAAGGAGGGAAACATAAGCTATATAGTCTAAAATAATAAAATAATTCACAATAAAGGAATATAGAAGAGTTGTTACAATGGGGAAAAAGGACATAAAAACTATGAAAGTAATTACTCCTGTTGATGTAGTAGAAAATAGTAATCCTCTAGTTAATGGTATTGCAAGGTTATCTGGAAAATGGAATAAACGTTGGCCTGACATTGAACAACCATGGCCAGTGGAAGGGACTCTTAACCCAGACGTCATCAACATAATGAAAGTGCTTCTGTCGATTTATAAGGCAGATCAAAAGAAGGGGAAAAAAAGGGAACAACGTAAAGAAAAGAGACAGAGAGCTGGGTGTTCTTAAGCTGTTTGAAAATGAAGGACAACAACTGATAAAAGATACCAACGATAAAAGAAACAGAGGTATAGAGAAAATGGCAAAAGAGGTGAAGGTGACAGAAAAACTAATGGCAGAAGTCAATACACCTTTCTCACATACGGATTCAGCAAAAAGACCCCCACCTTACGAGAAAGAAGTAGAGTTTAAGGACGTCTATCCTCAGCTTCCAATGATCATTCAGGAGGGTGATTATTGCATCAGAGGTTAAGATGAATGAATAATAGAGAGAGGAAAAGCAGAAATGACCATAAAGATGAATCCAAAACTCCAAAAGTAAGAAGAAAACGAGATGTCTGGAAACTAAGGGTGGAGTGAGGTTCAGGAGGATGGAACTTGAAGAAGATGATGATGATGATGATCAGAGTGATTCAGAAGAGATCATGGGTGGATATGACCCTGTGATCAGATGGAGGTTGGCAAGAGAGGAAAGAAGGGGTGATGGAAGTTGGGAGATGAAAGATACAAGAGATTCGATCTCTGATGAAAGTGAAGATGGAGAAAGCGATGAAGATTTGGAGATTAAAGGTGCTTCATGTTCAAGAGGATTTTATTCTACAATGACTAGCCCATCAAGTGGATCTGTACAGGAAAAAGGAACACAACCAGAAAGAACAGGACCAAGAAACTCTCAGAAAACTCAATCAAATACAACTGGTGGAGAATAAGAAGGAGATGAAACAAGCTTTGGTTATGTAGAATCAGTGTGCACCAAATCAACAATCACTGCCACAGCTTCAACCGGACCAGGTCAAATGCAATTGTACCAGCCACAACTAGTGGTACAAGTTGTTTCATATCCATAGCCAGTTTCTGGACAGACACAGAATTGGAGAGGAAGAGGACGAGAAGGCTTAGGAAGAGGAAGAGGAGGAAGATTTAAGCCATACTTCCAGCAATCTTCAGAAGTGTGTTATAATTGTGGACAGGTTGGTGACTTTGCTGTGAGTGTAATGGGCCAGGAGGAAACATCAGAGGGAATTTCAGAGGAAGATACAGGGGCAAGTCAAGATCATCTGGAGGACAGGTGAACCCTTATAGGGGCCAGGAGCAAGGATTCTAGGGGTGCCGAGAAGATCCGAAAGGGGGGTGTCAGCTGGTAGCATCAGGACCGGAAAAAGATCCAACAATTGAGGTGAAAATAAACAACTGACCATTGGAAGTGATGGCGGATAGCGGAGCTGCTTTTATCTGTGTTGGGCCTGAAGATGTTACACATCTCACTATGTCAAATCAACTAATTAGGACAGGGATTTGAGGGAGTGAAACAGTTGATTCCTCTTACGGAACCAATTGAGCTCTGCTATGAAAATCAGAAAATTACAATACCCATACTGGTATCAGAACATACACATTTTGCATTGTTGGGAAGAGATGCATTGTGGAAATTGAACTTTACAATAAAATGTACACCAGACGTCCGTTTGGTAGAAGTGCCAAAGGAAAAGGTTTACCAATTGTTGGTGATGACAGAGATGGATTCTTCTACAGTATTCTGGATTGGAAATCTCAGTGAAGATTTTTTGAAGCAGGCTAAGATATTGGAGAAATTTATTGGGGGAAAATATGCCAGATGCGAGGCTTCTGCAATATCCATTTCATTGTACGCTGAAGTATTTCAAGAATGCTGCCCAATCGAACTCAGAGGAATGGTTGAGTCATCAACCAAAGAAAGTTCAACTCAGCTCATGTTGAATAATTTTAGGACCACAAGGAGCAGCTATGAAGATAAACATAGACGATTATCTGGATAAAGAATTGGAGATTGAGAAGAGTGTGCCACATGTGACCTTGTTGGTTTCTGAAGGCTATGAGCAGAAGCAAATAGGAGAAATGATGACAGAAGCAGAGAAAGCTGTTTTCGTACTGATGAAAGAGAATTTGGGGATTTGGAGGAGTGAAGATCAGCGATTTCTCAAAATAATGATTTTGGCTCAAGGACAAGGAGAGCCACAAGCTGTACGGATGACACATGAATCTATTTGCAGTGTGAAGATGGATTCAGACCCTATGAAAGAGGAGATGTTGCAACAAGTTCAAGAATGTTTGTGGTCTCAACACAGTACCGATATTGGACTTGTGAAATCAGCCCAATTAAGGTGAAAGTTGAACTTCGACCAGGAGTCAGACCTCCTTGGAAGAATCAGTATCCATTGAAAGATGAAGCAATCCAAGGGATTGAACCATAAATTGAAGGACTTTCGAAAGCAGGTGTTTTGAAGAAATTTAAAAAATCCTCAGAGTAGCCTTTGTTGTCTTTGGAGAAACCATGAGGGGTTGATAGTAGCGCCTCTAGACCTATTAGGTCTGATGATTTAGGAAACACATGGGTTAGCTAATGTTGCAAGGGGGGAGGTTAGGAGAAAGATCACAAAGGAGTATGGTTTTTGGGAACCATATTTGCTTGAACAGGTTGACTATGTCATAGGCAGGTGCACAATCTGTCTGAAAAATCATGTTTACAGGGGTGTGACTGTTATTCTTGGTTACATTCCTACACCAAGAGGTGCATAGGATGTCCAACTATGCGAAAATATGCTCAATCGGTTGCCAGGTTTTTGTGTAAAGAAGTCATAAGCAGGTGGGGACTTCCCGATCGAAATATCCTCAAATTAGTGGGAAAGGAATTTGTGGATAAATCAGTGAAATGGTTTTGAAAGAAATTGAGGAAAAAAGTCAGACTAAAAGGTTATGGAAAACTAGGGTTGAAGTAACTCTAGGAAAGTCAGCTCAGCTTCAATGTTAGTGCACGAGAGAGAGAACAGTGGTGAAGGGAAATGTAGAGTTCAGTGGGAAGATAGATATGGCAGGAGTTTAGATCTGTTAGGAGCAGTTGCATTGAGAAAGTATGCATTGCTGAATGATAAGAGAAGACTGAAGATTGAGGGTGATTGCAGTCTCTATGTGTACAATTCCCAGCAGGAGGATCAAGGTGATTATAAATGTATTTTTTATAATCCACAGTTTGAAAGTGAGGGATTAGAGTTGGGACTGAGAGTTAATGTAGTGAGACTAGTGGTGATAGATGGAAATATAAGTAAAGAGCTCAAAGCTGTAGGGAAAATAGATGAATCAACAACAATGACATCAACACTTCTGCCTATTACAACAACAGTGAGAAGCAATTCAACTCTTTCAACATTGACAGTTATTAAAGCTACAAATGTATCACATTTGATTACAATGGAGCCTCAGAAAATCGCTCCAACACCAATTTTAGAAGAAAAGACTGTCATTAGGGTTAGGATGGGTGGTACAGCTCATCTTCCTTGTAGATGTGAGAGAATGAGTGGGGGTGGTGACATTCCTCCCACGCGGAGAGATAATTATGGAGAAGAAGTGTTGTTATCAGGACCAGAAGTAGAAGCTGTTTCATCTAGTCAAAGGAAGTATATTTTGTACAACGATATGAAGTGGAAGAGGGTTATGAGTGATTGCTCACTTATTTTGCTTAATGTTACATGGGAAGATCAGGGAGAATATATGTCTATCAAAGTATGTGTCAATCTTATGCTTTATCATGGCTGTTGTATCAGCAACAATCATTAACAGATATAATGATGTCGTTGTTGAAGCATTTGTTTAGGCCTAGGTTTAAGTGTTCTTGGTTAAATGAATTAACCTATGTGAATTTGTTAGATGGGAAGGAAAATCAGTTAACAGCGATTCCTGAAGCATTGGAGGTGAAACCCGTGAGGGCTAAAAGCTGTTTTTGTTAAAATAAAACATATGATGGACAGGGTAATGTTTATGGGAATATCAGATTGTGATGATTATATGATGACTTTGGGTAAGCATGAACGTAAGGTTAGTAATGAGAAATATAATGTAACTTTTTATGTTCCAGTTAGTAAGAAGAGCAGGACTTTGATGGTGAAAGATCAGCTTTTGCATGGCAATGTGACTATTGGGAATTTTAGAGATATTTGGTGGGGTTTGTGGTGAGAAAGCATATATATTCTTACCCTATGGATGGATAGGATGTTGTTACATGTCGACGTTGAAGCTTCCATATGAGGTTTTTACCATTAAAAGAGGGGAAGCACCGGATACAGATAAATCAGATTCTAGGTTTGGAAATAGGGTGAAAAGGGACATGGATAAATTTCATAGTCTGGAAGCCTACCATTGGAGGGAAGTGGGGACTTGGACTTTTTCCATGGTATGGTGTAACATTTTTGGCAGATCACATTGATAATATTACCTATACTTTGCAGGGTTTTGCAAATGAAACGATAAGAGGGTTTAACCTTCTGTCAAATACTCAAAGAAGTCACAGACTGACGCTGTTGAAACATGACATGGCTCTTGACTATATTTTAGCAAAACAAGGTGGATTATGTTTGGCTATGAACTTGAAGGGGGATGATTGTTATACTTTGATCACTGATAGTTCCGATAATATCACTAGTGTTATAGATGAATTGAAGAATATAAGGGATGCGTTTGGTAGATCTGAAGGAGCTGGATGGTCAGCGAAGGCTTGGTTGCAAGATCAGTTAGGCCCAGTGGGAGCAGTGATGGTTCAGATTTTAGTTGCAGCTCTGATAGCGCTGTGTGTGATGTTTTGCTTTTGTACTTTGTTATTGACTTTTGCGAAGGCTATGATATTGAGATGGGTTGGAGTAGTGATGCCTGGAGACAACACTCAGATGCCGTTGTTGACTGTTACTGATCTAGATGGAGATAAACAAGTGGGACTGGATGGAGTATTGATGGATAGATATCCATTTTGAATATCCGATCATTTTTCACATGGCTTTACATATTATTGTGATATTTAGTATTTTGTTATGAATCAAAGGGGGGAAATGGAATGTGATTCATTTTATATATCAATTTTTATATTATTGTTGATATTGATGTTTTAATTTGAATGTGTTGTTTTGCAAAAGATACTGGTTGGTGTTTTCTTTTCTTCCAGAAGCATATGGGGGAATGTGTAGAGGGGATTCAAATACTCAAACATGGACAATATGAATGGACTGGAGGAAGTGGAACAAGGAAGGTGTGGAAATGTTCAGATTCCATCATCGACGTTGCATTGAAAGTCGAAACTGCTGAGGAGATGCAGTGTAGTGGACTACATTCCAGTGTCTGCAATGATATATAGACATATTTGCATGTGTAATACATAATTTGTGTCATATTCTTTCTGTATTAATTTTTGAAGAATTATATTTTCTGTTGTTGGGTACATGTGGGGATCTCAGATGTTTTTGTTTATTTCGTGGATGCTTAGGGATATTGGGTCTAGGCAGGGACAGAGAGAATCCACAGGAGGGTCCGATGGGTCGACCAGCCTGAATGTGGACATTTTTTTATTGTATTTTGTTTTCTGAGGCTTTCATGTGTATTTAATTGCATCTTAGTTGAAAATGCATTGATAAAGATTTATGAATTGATCTGGAGTACTTAGGTGGTCGCCTGGGGCAGAGGGGCCGTAAGAGAATTTTACTGTCTTGATTGATTGATGGATATTTGGAAAGAAAGCTGCCAGACAGGTTTTTCGCTCTCACACTCCATAAAGATTTGTTCATATTTCATAGACATTTATTTACACTCCATAGAAAAATGTGTTTGCTCTCCATACATTTTGGTTTATTGCTAAAGTTACTCAATAAGAAAAATGGTTATTTGTCATAATCCTATTCTTTTTGTTTTCGAGACTTAATTAGTCTCGAAGGGGGGAAATATGTAGTGCCTAAACAGTTTATGACTTTGCTGACGTTTGCAAATGGTGTGTTAGAGGAAGTTGACTCAGCTTGCGGAAGCATCTGGAAAGCATTTCTATAGGGGCCCCCTAAAACAGAGGGAGTCTGTTATGTGGAGTCCTGGGATTGGTTTAGGGGAAAACCACCCATATCATGTTACAGATTATAAATACCATGGTTGAAACAAAGGACGGAGAGGAACAACATATTAGAGATTAGGTTGGTTGTTCACCGGATTTTCTGCAGAAATCTGTAAATTGACGCTAAAATCTTTGATGTAATAAACCATTATAATCAAGGACAGTGTCAGCGGATTTCTTGTCATCACAGCATCTCAGCATCGTTATCTCGACACTACACCCTTAAAGATCAGAGTGAGAAGTTACAAGGTATATTTGAGCAGGAAAGAGCCCCCCCCTGCTACCTTTGCCACCACTGCTGAAAATAATCCTGGGGAATGTAACTGTATAATCTCTGAGACGTAATTAATGAAGCATGTTTAGTTACTTACCGGTATGATCCACATCCCAGTCTTCATCTTCCTCCTCTTTGACTACAATGTTAAATCTGGGTATTTCACTGCAGTTGTCAATGCCACTATGGTTAGAGTCAGGAACCAGTGACTCTGGGGGGTTGGGTTCAGTGGAGCAGGAGAGAGGCGGGTTGGATGGGTCAACAGAATCCTAAAATAAAGAATGACCTGTTATAAATAGCTACCTTCATCAGCTACCACTTGCGCTTATCAGAGTCCAAAACGTGTACGCGTACACACTGCAGTGTTCTAGAATGTTGGACTGTTTGCTTTAATACTTTTCGAATTGCATCCCAATGTGTTGAAATTGTGGGAAGGTGTGCGTTCGGGCTGTGTCCCCCGCTGTGCGTCAGAGCCGCGTAGCTGTGTCACAATGGGATGTCGCGTCTCAGCGTCTTTGGACTATGATTTACACTTAAAGGCGTCCGCATACATAGGTTTGGTTTGCTCCTAGCAGAACTTGGCTAGGTGAAGTGAATGTCTGTGTTCACATACTCCATAAAGACCTTTGCTTGAAAAACGAGAGAAAGGCAATGTTGTTTGTCCCTCTTGAGCCACTGTAGCAACAACATAGCCAAAAACACTTCCACAAAATAGTCCGAATTAATCTAAGATAAATCAAGAAATCTGTAATTAATTTAGATGTTTTTACCGAGGAGGTCTAAGTTGCACAATTTTACATCAAACTAAGATGTTTGGTGCAGTATTTCTCAAGTGAAAAAATGTGCACGAAAACTACTCGTCTCTCGTTGAATGACAACAAACACTTCATTGAAGAATCCCGTTCCCACTCCTACTAGGAGATAGAACAATGAGCCAGGATGTATCAAATGTGCAGTGGTATACAATACTTTAGTAAAAATACATTAAAGTACTACTTAAGTAGTCTTTTTTGGTATCTGTACTTTACTATTTGTATCTTTGACAACTTTTACTTTTACGCCACTACATTGCTAAAGAAAATTATGTACTTTTTACTACATACATTATCCCTGACACCTAAAAGTACTTGTTACATTTCGAATGCTTAGCAGGACAGGAAAATTGTCCAATTCATGCACTTTCCAATTCATCCCTGGTCATGTCTACTGCCTCTGATCTGGCGGACTCACTAAAAACAAATGCTTTGTTTGTAAATTATGTCTGAGTGTTGGAGTGTGCCCCTGGCTATCCGTTAAAATTAAAAAAATAACAAAAATTGTGCCGTCTGGTTTGCTTAATATATACACTTACTTTTGATACTTAAGTATATTTAAAACCAAATACTTTTAGACTTTTACTCAAGGAGTATTTTGCCTGGTGACTTTCACTTGAGTCAATTTCTATTAAGGTATCTTTACTTTTACTCAAGTATGACAATTGGGTACTTTTTCCACCACTGTAAATGTGAAGCATCCGGTTGGCGTTTCGAATCACTACCAAATATGGTGATGAGGAAGCCCAGTGGCTGACAGTGGGAGAAGACTGAGCAAGATGGATTTTGGCCGACATTCTGCTAATTTTCTCATGGATGAAATATTTGATCACCATACAGTATTCTGTTTCCCAAACTAGAATATGTAACAAACAGAGTGGACTGCGTTTTGTAGACTTTACCCTTTCCAAAGTAAAAAAAAAATAGCGTTGTTTAGGAGTGCAAGGGCGTACTGAGCACGCGCGCATTTCACAGAATAGACGTTCCCTAACGCAAATATGCAGATAAATGCTACAACGCGCCAATAGGATCTCACTAGCTCGTGTATGGTTCTGCCCACTTCCTTGCTTGTTCTGCCAAATATTATTAATTTTCTCCCATTGGAAACGACAGGCTCTGGTCTATATAGGGGTTAGTTATACAAAATATTTGGTAGTACAGTTGACCAATTACCGACGAAGGAGCGTAGACTTCGGCTACCGAATTTCGATTTGACTCACTAAAAAAAATGTGTGCTCGAACAAACGAAAAAAACGTCACAAATGTTCATCATAATACATGCACAAACTGTTGAGACCCTTTCCAACGTTTCAAAAAAATAGCGTTGTTTTAGAAGAAGCATGCGACAGGCTTTAGGCATAGACATCCAGAATGGTTTAGCATTAGCTACAGTCATTCCATAGAGATAGTTAGAAGACGCGTCATTGTATCTGTCCTATTATGACGTTTCTGAGAGCATGGGTAGTGCCATTGAGGCTATCTCCATTTTGAAGTAGTCCATTTTCCTCTTCTACTACTTCTATGAGTTGGTAAACAAATTGAAAGGGGTGCATACTGCCACCCGGAGTGTGTTTGAACAGATATAAAGCCAAGGTTGGCAATTTACTGTCTCCTGCAGTTTTGGAACGTTTGCTCACAAGTATAATTTATTGGCTGATCCCTCCTGATGACCTGCATGGAATTATGAGATCCTTCCTTTACCCATAGAAAGTCCCACCCAGTTGATTACTTCAAAATGGTGGACGTCCTCAATGGCACTAGAGTCCTCCATCTATCTCTATGAGTCTTTCTCACCTCATCCATCATGAAATCTTCTATAGCTTCCTAGGAATTATGTAGTTAGCTCACTGAATTACAGCGGATTATTCTGAAATCACCTTCATCATACCACTGACTGTTCACCACGAGGCCACATTAGCTAGATAGCTAATTACTTTCTATGCAGAACTATTTCAAAACTAGCTAAATTAGCGAGCTAGCAAGCTAGGCTTTAGCTAGCAAGCTAACTTACTCTCCTATACCCGATAGCAAAACGATATGAAATTGTGGTTGGTAACATCGTTGGTTCTACGTTTATAGTCCGTGTTTGGCAATATCAAAGTCTACTTTAAACAGTATCATATGATATCGGACACATTTTCACACCCAACTAGCTAACTATCAACGTTAGTTTCTTTCTTCTTCCGGGCCAGCTTCCGGGTTAGATTCCTCAGTCAATCCGCGTTAGCGCCACCATCTGTTCTGGAGTTCAAACAGCAAACGGCTGTATGGGACTTTATGTCTACAGTACAGTGGTGTACATGCAGCAGTTTGATATAAACAGGTTTGGGTATAATATAATATATAATATGCCATTTAGCAGACGCTTTTATCCAAAGCGACTTACAGTCATAGGTTCCTTTCTAAATGTAATCAGTTACTAGTTACCTGTCCAAAATTGTAATCAGTAGTATAATTTTTTGATTACCCAAACTCAGTAATGTAATCTGATTACTTCCCCTTAAGAGGCATAGATGGGTTGGTTGTTTAGTAACAAAACCGACACATGCGTAGCTATGGGGCAAAACAGACAGGGTTGGCTGATGCCGCGTTCACATGCTAGTCGGAGCTAGGAGGACATTTCCGACTTGCTGAAATCGTTGAACGCAGCATTAGACTGTTGACAACATGTTAACTATATTTCTTCTCCAAATGTTTATTGAAAACATAAATACATTTGCACAATGAGCACTTGTTGTCTCTCAAATACATCGTTACAGTTGTTAGTTAGCTAGCTAGTGAATTTTTCGACATATCAGCATACATTTTACATTTTTACATTTTAGTCATTTTAGCAGACGCTCTTATCCAGAGCGACTTACAGTTAGTCAGTGCATACTTTTTTTCCCATAGACGTGACATCAGTCAAAACACCTCAAAACAAGACATGGTATCAATAACAAGATACAACGAGCTGAAATGCGCCACCTACGATTCCCCACATGGCAACTTCTTGTTTGTTTATCTGTCCCGGGTTACCCCGGTGGGAGGAGTTTGAACCAGGTGAAAAGTGATTGCATTCGTTTTGGATCCGGACTGCACTCCCTGCATTGAATCAGGTGCCCCGCTCTGGCTGACATGTAGTCGCCTCAAAACAAAAGTGACATAATAGAGTACCACAGTATGAGTCATAATACCCATAAAACCTAGCAGTCAAACAGGGAAATGGTTACACTAGTTTCTAAAATCCCTTATTGGAAAGATGAATGGTGGAAACATGATTGGAACCATTTCCCTGTTTGACCGCTAGGTTTTGGGGTATTATGACTCATACAGTGGTACTTTATTATGTCACTTTTGTTTTGAGGCGACTTCCTGTCAGCCAGAGCGGGGCACCTCCACTGTGGGGCTCTATAAAGCACGTGGAATGATGAGTAGGATTCTGGGTTTTCACATTAAAATGTAATTGCTTTTGATATTGTGGTGGCCGAACAACGATGCTGTGATGATGTGTCAAGAAATCCGCTGACACTGTACTTGATTATAACGGTTTATTATATCAAAGATTTCAGCATCAATTTACAGACTTCTGCAGAATCTGGAGAGCAACAAACCCAATCTCAAATATGATCACTCTCTCCTTCCTTTGTTCAAACATGGTATATATCCTATGTAACATAAGATGGCGTGTTTTGAATAGACCAATCCCTGGCCTCCACATATCCCAATGTCCACTGTTTTAGGGGGCCCCTATAGTAACACTCTCCAGATGTTTCAGCACAGCAGAGCAAAGTTCATTTAACCAACAATATGAAAACCTCAGCCAAAGCTATAAATGTTCAGATACTACAATATGAATGATTTATCTGCTTTCCCAATGAAAACTAGTGGGCCAGCGTAATATAACGCCCTCATTGTTGCTATCGACCTGACCATTCAGAATCATGACAATGCATGTCTTCTGTCCACATCATCGTTGCTATCGACCTGACCATTCAGAATCATGACAATGCATGTCTTCTGGCCACATCATCGTTGCTATCGACCTGACCATTCAGAATCATGACAATGCATGTCTTCTGGCCACATCATCGTTGCTATCGACCTGACCATTCAGAATCATGACAATGCATGTCTTCTGGCCACATCATCGTTGCTATCGACCTGACCATTCAGAATCATGACAATGCATGTCTTCTGGCCACATCATTGTTGCTATCGACCTGACCATTCAGAATCATGACAATGCATGTCTTCTGGCCACATCATCGTTGCTATCGACCTGACCATTCAGAATCATGACAATGCATGTCTTCTGGCCACATCATCGTTGCTATCGACCTGACCATTCAGAATCATGACAATGCATGTCTTCTGGCCACATCATCGTTGCTATCGACCTGACCATTCAGAATCATGACAATGCATGTCTTCTGGCCACATCATTGTTGCTATCGACCTGACCATTCAGAATCATGACAATGCATGTCTTCTGGCCACATCATTGTTGCTATCGACCTGACCATTCAGAATCATGACAATGCATGTCTTCTGGCCACATCATTGTTGCTATCGACCTGACCATTCAGAATCATGACAATGCATGTCTTCTGGCCACATCAATGTGTGCCATCATTTTCTTGGCGCTGTCAGCCAACCTGTCTATTATGGTGCTTTCAAGACAACTGGGAACTCTGGAAAAATAAGAGGTCAAATCATGATGTCAGTGATCTTCAGGTCGGAAAGTGGGAGCTCTAGAAAGAGGCCAGAGTTCCCGACTTGGAATTCCAAGTTGGATGACCATTCAAAAATATTTTTCCCAGTCGGAGCTAGTTTTTTCCCGAGTTCCCAGTTGTCTTGAACGCATTGAAGTCGGAATTCATCAAGTTGCAAGGTGTTTTGAACACGGCATACGATTAGAAAACACAAAAGGAGCCACCAACCGCATTTGGTGTGTCGTCATAACGGTCTCTGACTTGTGCATTTGGTGTGTCGTCATAACGGTCTCAGACTTGTGCATTTAGTGTGTCGTCATAACGGTCTCTGACTTGTGCATTTGGTGTGTCGTCATAACGGTCTCTGACTTGTGCATTTGGTGTGTCGTCATAACGGTCTCTGACTTGTGCATTTGGTGTGTCGTCATAACGGTCTCTGACTTGTGCATTTGGTGTGTCGTCATAACGGTCTCTGACTTGTGCATTTGGTGTGTCGTCATAACGGTCTCTGACTTGTGCATTTGGTGTGTCGTCATAATGGTCTCTGACTTGTGCATTTGGTGTGTCGTCATAACGGTCTCTGACTTGTGCATTTGGTGTGTCGTCATAACGGTCTCTGACTTGTGCATTTGGTGTGTCGTCATAACAGTCTCTGACTTGTGGTCAGACTCACTCAGGTGGAACAAACTTAAAATTGCCCTTGTTTCAATGCTGGTTTGAATGTCATTGAGAAAACAGAAAGGTGTCATCATCTATTTATTCCGCAAGTAATCCAAGAAGTAATCATTCCGTTTTTCAAAAGTATCTGTAATCTCATAAAATAAAATAAAATTCTGGTAAAGTAACTGATTAGTTCGTTTATTTGTAATCAGATGACACGTAATCCATTACTCCTCAACCCTGGATATAAACCTGTAGCATAATATTTACTTGTACAATTCATTAATCATTTTCCATGAGTGTACAAAACATTATGAACACCTGCTATTTCCATGACATAGACTGACCAGGTGAATCCAGGTGAAAGCTATGATCCCTTATTGATGTCACTTGTTAAATCCACTTCAATCAGTGTAGATGAAGGGGAGGAGACAGGTTAAAGAAGGATGTTTAAGCCTTGAGCCAATACAGTGGGGGAAAAAAGTATTTAGTCAGCCACCAATTGTGCAAGTTCTCCCACTTAAAAAGATGAGAGAGGCCTGTAATTTTCATCATAGGTACACGTCAACTATGACAGACAAAATGAGAATTTTTTTTCCAGAAAATCACATTGTAGGATTTTTAATGAATTTATTTGCAAATTATGGTGGAAAATAAGTATTTGGTCAATAACAAAAGTTTCTCAATACTTTGTTATATACCCTTTGTTGGCAATGACACAGGTCAAAGGTTTTCTGTACGTCTTCACAAGGTTTTCACACACTGTTGCTGGTATTTTGGCCCATTCCGCCATGCAGATCTCCTCTAGAGCAGTGATGTTTTGGGGCTGTCGCTGGGCAACACGGACTTTCAACTCCCTCCAAAGATTTTCTATGGGGTTGAGATCTGGAGACTGGCTAGGCCACTCCAGGACCTTGAAATGCTTCTTACGAAGCCACTCCTTCGTTGCCCGGGCGGTGTGTTTGGGATCATTGTCATGCTGAAAGACCCAGCCACGTTTCATCTTCAATGCCCTTGCTGATGGAAGGAGGTTTTCACTCAAAATCTCACGATACATGGCCCCATTCATTCTTTCCTTTACACGGATCAGTCGTCCTGGTCCCTTTGCAGAAAAACAGCCCCAAAGCATGATGTTTCCACCCCCATGCTTCACAGTAGGTATGGTGTTCTTTGGATGCAACTCAGCATTCTTTGTCCTCCAAACACGACGAGTTGAGTTTTTACCAAAAAGTTCTATTTTGGTTTCATCTGACCATATGACATTCTCCCAATCCTCTTCTGGATCATCCAAATGCACTCTAGCAAACTTCAGACGGGCCTGGACATGTACTGGCTTAAGCAGGGGGACACGTCTGGCACTGCAGGATTTGAGTCCCTGGCGGCGTAGTGTGTTACTGATGGTAGGCTTTGTTACTTTGGTCCCAGCTCTCTGCAGGTCATTCACTAGGTCCCCCCGTGTGGTTCTGGGATTTTTGCTCACCGTTCTTGTGATCATTTTGACCCCACAGGGTGAGATCTTGCGTGGAGCCCCAGATCGAGGGAGATTATCAGTGGTCTTGTATGTCTTCCATTTCCTAATAATTGCTCCCACAGTTGATTTCTTCAAACCAAGCTGCTTACCTATTGCAGATTCAGTCTTCCCAGCCTGGTGCAGGTCTACAATTTTGTTTCTGGTGTCCTTTGACAGCTCTTTGGTCTTGGCCATAGTGGAGTTTGGAGTGTGACTGTTTGAGGTTGTGGACAGGTGTCTTTTATACTGATAACAAGTTCAAACAGGTGCCATTAATACAGGTAACGAGTGGCGGACAGAGGAGCCTCTTAAAGAAGAAGTTACAGGTCTGTGAGAGCCAGAAATCTTGCTTGTTTGTAGGTGACCAAATACTTATTTTCCTTATAAATTCATTAAAAATCCTACAATGTGATTTTCTGGATTTTTTTCTTCTCAATTTGTCTGTCATAGTTGACGTGTACCTATGATGAAAATTACAGGCCTCTCTCATCTTTTTAAGTGGGAGAACTTGCACAATTGGTGGCTGACTAAATAGTTTTTTCCCCCACTGTAGATACATGGATTGTGTAAGTGTGCCATTCAGAGATGCCTTTGAACGGGGTATGGTAGTAGGTGTCAGGTGCACCGGTTTGTGTCAAGAACAGCAACGCTGCTTGGTTTTTCACACTCGACAGTTTCCCGTGTGTATCAAGAATGGTCCACCACCCAAAGGACATCCAGCCAACTTGACATAACTGTAGGAAGCATTGGAGTCAACATGGGCCAGCATCCCTGTGGAACGCTTTCTACACCTTGTAGAGTCCATGACCCGACTAACTGAGGCTGTTCTGAGGGCAAAAGGGAGGAGAGGTGCAACTCAATATTAGGAAGGTATTCTTAATGTTTTGTACACTCAGTGTATATGAATGTTTAATGAGAACCAAAACCTGAGATTCATAGAACGACTAGCGACTTGACTCAAGTGGGACTCGAGTGATGGTTCGTTCGGTGTAACAATTTCATTAGTCAATACTCATTGCTGCTTAAAAACAGAGCTCAGCAGTTTCATAGATTATATTTTTTTTAAATGGAGATTGTTTTTTGAAATCATTTCAATGATTTATTTAATCATGACACGACTACTATGCACAGGTACTGTTGAATCAGGTGGTGACATTCCACACAGACACAGAGAACGTCAGCGATGAACTTCAGAGAAAAAAAATTAAGTGCTTATGAATGAGAGACATAATAATATGACATACAATAATACAAATAAAAAGTTATTCAAATAGTATATTTAGTGTAAAAACAACAAGCGTCCCAACTCAACAGATTGACATAAAAAAGGGCGTTGATCACAATCTTACATTTACATCATTTAGCAGACGCTCTTATCCAGAGCGACTTACAAATTAACACTTAGCTTAGCTTTTCTCCCCCTCCCAGAACCTGAACGTAAAGGACTAATGCACTTCTATGTGTGACTCCCACTGATGATGGCCTGACAGTCTAAACCTTTGTTTTTGGCCCTCCTCAGTCTAAATGAAGAAAACAGAATACACATCTTTTTTTAAAATCTTTGTTGTTGTTGTTGTTGTTGTTGTTGTTGTTGTTGTTGTTGTGCAGACCCTCTACAAAAGGAAACTCTCAAGGCAAACAGCACCTAGTTAGCATCCATCTTCCATAACTGTGGTGGGGATCAGAGAAGAGGAACATAGAGAAATTACACTATGCTAGCAAGCACAGGAATCCCCTTTTAACAGTAGAGACAGAAGTAGAGCGAGTAACCATAGAAATAATAATCTCTCTGGTTTCCAGGATATAGATTAAGTCTAGTCCAAAGGCCATATGTGTGAAGCGTTTTAAGGTAGGAGTGCTGATTTATGGTTAGCTTTGCCTTTTAGATCCCAATAAATAAGGTTACATGGACAGGGACCTTAATCTGTGTCCGGGAAACTGGCCCTAAATGTTGTACGCGACATAGCGGTGGTTAAAGGTGCAATCTGCAGTTCAAACAACAACAAAAATGGCAGATTGCCATTTTAAAGGTGCCAGTAATGCCAGTGAGGCCTCTCCAGATCACTCTCAACTCTAGGTAGGGCTAGAGGCATGGGTCTCTCCACTCTGGGTAGAGGCATGGGTCTCTCCACTCTGGGTAGAGGCATGGGTCTCTCCACTCTAGGATCTGGCCTGGGCCTTCCCGTCCTGGGTGATTGGTTTGGTCTGTCCAAGCTGTCCGTGCTGGATGACTGCTTAGGTCTGCCTAGCTGGCGGGTCGGTCCGATGGGCTTAGGAGCGTGGGTCCTCTGGTGCTGCCGGAGCCCCTGTAGATAATAGAAGCTCTTCCCACACTCCTCACACTGATGGGGCTTCTCTCCCGTGTGGACTCTGAGGTGAACCTTGAGGTCAAATTCCCTGAAGTAACTCTTCCCACAGACGGCGCAGAGGTGGCTCTTCTGTCCGGTGTGCATACGGAAGTGGCATGTCAGTTGGGATTGTTGCTTGAATCTCTTTCCGCACTCGGGGCAGAGGTGGGGTCTCTCTCCCCGGTGCGCGCTCTCGTGCTTCTTTAGCCCTTCTTCTGTGATGAAGCCCTTCCCACACTCAGAGCATTGGTAAGGCCTTTCCCCGGTGTGCATTCGCATGTGGATCTTAACGTAGTAGTTACTGCGGAACCTCTTCCCACAGTCAGGGCAGGGGAAAGGCTTCTTGTTATTGTGAGCCAACTGGTGTTCTTCTAACTGAGTCTTCTCAGAGAACTCCTCCCCACACAGAGAACAGAAGAAAGAGGTGTCCTGAGATGTCACGTGTTTCTGTAGTGATGACAGATCTGGACAGTTGAAGTTCTCCTGAGCTGCGGTGACGATGTGTTCAGGACCTCTTGATGTAGAGGGAGCTAACCCACCAGCAGACAACAAACTGGGGTTCCCATCTGCAGGGAAGATCAAGATTAAGTTAGAGATTCCCGATATCAGGGCTCTCCAAACCTGTTCCTCTGAGAGCCACCGTCCTGTAGGTTATCGTTCCAACCCTAATCTAGCGCACCTGATTCTAATAATTACCTGGTTGATAAGATGAATCAGGTTAGTTACAACTGGGGTTGGAGTTAAAACCTCCAGGAGGGTAGCTCTCGAGGAACACGGTTGGAGTTAAAACCTCCAGGAGGATAGCTCTCCAGGAACAGGGTTGGAGTTAAAACCTCCAGGAGGATAGCTCTCCAGGAACAGGGTTGGAGTTAAAACCTCCAGGAGGGTAGCTCTCGAGGAACAGGGTTGGAGTTAAAACCTCCAGGAGGGTAGCTCTCCAGGAACAGGGTTGGAGTATAAACCTCCAGGAGGGTAGTTCTCCAGGAACAATGTTGGGGAACCCTCCCCTATATTGTGCACTACTTTTGAACAGGGCCCTTAGAGCACTAAAAAAAAGTTGTGCACTTTGTAGGGAATGGGGTGCCATTTGGGATGCACACAAATGTTAAGTCAAGTCAAGTAATTCAGACCAACTAAGCTCTTCATAGCCTGGTTCCAGATCTATCTGTGCTCTTGCTAACTCCACTGCGGTCATTGTTTGGCGTGACAGGGAGTTGGCATGTTAGCACCAACAGACTGGCACCCAGGCTGCTTTTACAACAGCATACATATACAAAACAAATGTACTGAGAAAATATCAACGTTAAGCTGTATTTTCACATAAATCTTATAGGGAAATTTCACAAAAATGTCAACCTCATATTCATCATCCCAAGCACCACCCCAACATCAACATACAGTGCCTTCAGAAAGTATTCACACCCCTTGACTTTTCCCACATTTTATTGTGTTACAGGCTGAATTTAAAATGGATTAAATTTAGATTTTCTGTCACTGGCCTACACACAATAACCCTTAATGTCAAAGTGGAATTATGTCTTTAGACATTTTTAGAAATTCATTAAAAATGAAACTGAAATGTCTTGAGTCAATAAGTATACAACCCCTTTGTTATGGCAAGCCTAAATAAGTTCAGGGGTAAAAATGTGCTTAATAAGTCACATAATAAGTTGCATGGACTCACTCTGTGTGCAATAATAGTGTTTAACATGATTTTTGAATGCCTAACTCATCTCTGTACCCCACACATACAATTATCTGTAAGGTCCCTCAGTCGAGCAGTGAATTTCAAACACAGATTCAACCACAAAGACCAGGGAGGTTTTCCAATGCCTCACAATGAAGGGCACCTATTGGTAGATGGGGTACACAAAAAAGAGCAGACATTGAATATCCCTTAGAGCTGATCATGATGAAGTTATTAATTACACTTTAAATTCTTCTCCCACTTTGACTAGAGGATTATGTTTAGATCGTGACAATTAAACCCATTTTAATCCCACCTTGTAACACAACAAAATGTGAAAACATTCAAGGGGTGTGAATTCTTTCTGAAGGCACTGTAATGCGGACCACAACATGTCGCTGAACGTCTTACCCAAAAGTCTCTCTCACCTCTGTGTGTTTTCATGTGTGTTTTCAGGTTCCCTGGCTGAGTGAAACCCTTCCCGCACAGGGAGCAACAGTAAGGCTTCTCTCCGGTGTGTATTCTCATGTGTAACTTCAGTTTGGACGCGTCGGACAGTTCTTTCCCACAGGTCGGACATCGGTGAATCCTCTTCCCTCGCCCCCGGCGCTGTCCTGTAGCCGGACCTCCTGCCTCACCAGAGAACACACCCAGACTCTCCTCTGGGGAAGAAAGACACAGTTGGTGGGTCTCTCAAACGGCACCTTATATTCCCTGTAATAATAGTGCACTACTTTCGGACAAGAGCCTAAAGGGTGCACTATCTAGGGAACAGGGGTGCCGTTTGAGACACAGTCACTCACAGTGAATTCACTAATAACCCGTCAAAAGGGTAATAACAGTATTCCAGTCGTGATGTAGCCATCGTGAGTCTGTCATAGGCTGTCTTACCGGTGTGCTCTGTCTGATGTCTCTGCAGCAGTTCTTTGTTGTTGAACGGCGCTCCACACACGTAGCAGTTGTAATCTAGATGTGTCTGCAGGTGTAGCAACAGCTCATATTCCCGGGGGAATCCCTCTCCACATTTAAAGCAGCGGCGGTTGTTAAACCTCTTGGTTTTGGGCCGCTTCCGTTGGCCTTCTCCTTTGACTCTGGTTCTCTGTTTGGCCCGTCGTTTCTTCCGGTGTTTTCTAGGTGCTCCTACTGTAGAGGGACCGCCGGCACCAGTCTTGGCTGTGTGACAAAGAGAATGGGTTAAAGAATTGGCCCGATAGATTGTCCGTGTCCCAAATGGTAACGCTAATCCCTATTTAGGGTGCTACTTTTGAACAGAGCCCTATATAAGGGACAGGGTGCCATTTTGAACAGCAGCCAAGTTAACAGGTTATACCGTAATTTTCGGACTATAAGCCGCGCCTTTTTTCCAATTTTTCGACCCTGCGGCTTATATAACGGTGCGGCTAATCTATGGATTTTTACAGCTAACGGCCACTAGAATACCTCCTAAATCTATGGATTTTACAGATTACAGTCCACCAACTTTAACTCTATGGACTCTATGACCGGTCCGCGCCCCCCACCTTTAAGCGGCGGGCTCCAGCAGGAAAAGCTGGAGGCCGGAAAAGAGTGAGACAGGTAGCGCGCAAAAGTAAAAGTGGAACCGAGAGTGGTACGAGAGACAGAACGAGAGACAGAACGAGAGCAAGACAGACAGACATTATGAGAGCGAGACAGTTTGTCTCTTTCCCGACAATCCCCTCTGTGCACGAACCCTTACATATGGTAATTAAACATTAAAACACCTGCAGCTTATAGTCCAGTGCGGCTTATATATGTACGCATCATTAAATATCATTCAATTTAGCTGCTGCGGCTTATACTCCGGTGCGCCTTATAGTGCGGAAAATCCGGTAGTTGAATGATTTTCTGTTGACAGGGTGCCATTTTGAACGCAGCCAAATTAACAGGTTATAGTTGAATGATTGTCTGTTGACAGGGTGCCATTTTGAACGCAGCCAAATTAACAGGTTATATTTGAATGATTGTCTGTTGACAGGGTGCAATTTTGAATGCAGCCAAGTTAACAGATTATAGTTGAATGATTTTCTGTTGACAGGGTGCCATTTTGAACGCAGCCAAATTAACAGGTTATATTTGAATGATTGTCTGTTGACAGGGTGCAATTTTGAATGCAGCCAAGTTAACAGATTATAGTTGAATGATTTTCTGTTGACAGGGTGCCATTTTGAACGCAGCCAAGTTAACAGGTTATAGTTGAATGATTTTCTGTTGACAGGGTGCCATTTTGAACGCAGCCAAGTTAACAGGTTATAGTTGAATGATTGTCTGTTGACAGGGTGCCATTTTGAACGCAGCCAAGTTAACAGGTTATAGTTGAATGATTTTCTGTTGACAGGGTGCCATTTTGAACGCAGCCAAGTTAACAGGTTATAGTTGAATGATTTTCTGTTGACAGGGTGCCATTTTGATATAGTTGAATGATTTTCTGTTGACAGGGTGCCATTTTGAACGCAGCCAAATTAACAGGGTATATTTGAATGATTTTCTGTTGACAGGGTGCCATTTTGAACGCAGCCAAATTAACAGGCTATAGTTGAATGATTTTCTGTTGACAGGGTGCCATTTTGAACGCAGCCAAATTAACAGGCTATAGTTGAATGATTTTCTGTTGACAGGGTGCCATTTTGAACGCAGCCAAATTAACAGGGTATATTTGAATGATTTTCTGTTGACAGGGTGCCATTTTGAACGCAGCCAAATTAACAGGTTATAGTTGATTGATTTTCTGTTGACAGGGTGCCATTTTGAACGCAGCCAAATTAACAGGTTATAGTTGAATGATTTTCTGTTGACGTTCTACCTCCACTTACCAAGACGAGGAGCAGGATTCCAACTGGCGTCGTCGTCTTCAGAATTACCCGAACCATCAACGTTCACATCTTCTTCTTCTTCTTCTTCCTCCTCCTCCTCTTCTTCTTCAGCGCTGGCCTTCAACCGAGGTGTCTGAGTGGACGCCTTGCTGCCATGGTTTGGATCAGGTCCCTGGGACTCTCTAGCTTTGGGGCTGGATTGGTCACCAGGATCCTACAGTGAAAACACAACAGTCATTAGTAAAGTGAGAATAGAATGTTTGTGGTAAGGTTCCCCAGGGTAGCGTCCTCCTCGGCCCCCTTCTGTTCAAACAGGAAGTGTATATGTAGCAGATTTTGAGTGGCGGTTCGCTAAATCTATGCCTAACTTTAACCTCACCCTAGCTAACCATAAACACAAACCTGAACCAATTCCAGAAGCGTTTAGATAGCGATAGCATTAGCCTACAGCAAACCAAACCACAGCATTAGCCTACAGCAAACCAAACCACAGCATTAGCCTACAGCAAACCAAACCACAGCATTAGCCTACAGCAAACCAAACCACAGCATTAGCCTACAGCAAACCAAACCAAACCACAGCATTAGCCTACAGCAAACCAAACCACAGCATTAGCCTACAGCAAACCAAACCACAGCATTAGCCTACAACAAACCAAACCACAGCATTAGCCTACAGCAAACCAAACCACAGCATTAGCCTACAGCAAACCATACCACAGCATTAGCCTACAGCAAAGCAAACCAAACCACAGCATTAGCCTACAGCAAACCAAACCACAGCATTAGCCTACAGCAAACCAAACCACAGCATTAGCCTACAGCAAACCAAACCACAGCATTAGCCTACAGCAAACCAAACCACAGCATTAGCCTACAGCAAACCAAACCACAGCATTAGCCTACAGCAAACCAAACCACAGCATTAGCCTACAGCAAACCAAACCACAGCATTAGCCTACAGCAAACCAAACCACAGCACTAGCCTACAGCAAACCAAACCACAGCATTAGCCTACAGCAAACCAAACCACAGCATTAGCCTACAGCAAACCAAACCACGTACCTTTCTGATAAGGGATGTTGGAAGACCACTTCTTCCACTGTAGCGAGGGCCTGTGGGGATGGGTGGGGTTGGTTCCACTATGGGCTTCCCAGGGTGCATCTGCTGCATGTGTGACCGGATGCCTGCTCTGTACCTGTAGCTCTTGCCACACTCATGGCACTGGTAGGGTTTCTCTCCGGAGTGGACTCTGAGATGCACCCGGAGGTCAAACTCTCTGGCGAAACTCTTCCCACACAGGAAGCAGAGATGGCTCCTCTCTCCAGTGTGGATCTTGAAGTGACAGGTCAGCTGGGATTGTTGTTTGAAACACTTGCCACACGCAGGGCATCGGTACGGCCTCTCTCCTCGGTGAGCGCTCTCGTGCTTCTTGAGCCCCTCCGCTGACATGAAACTCTTATCACACTGGGCGCAGTGGTAAGAGATCTTCCCACTGTGGATCTTCTGGTGGATCTTGATGTAACTCTTGCTGGAGAATCTCTTCCCACAGTCTGGACAGGGGTAAGGTTTCTCTGGTTTCTCATGGGAGTGGGCGATCACCAGGTGATCATCGAGAAGGCCTTTCTGAGAGAACTCTGCCCCGCAGAGAGGGCACTGCGGGTTAGACTGGTTCTCTCCAGTGTGAGTTCTCATGTGTATCTGTAGAGCTGATGGAGTTTGGCATTCCTCGCCACACTCTAGGCAGTGGTGGTTCTCCTTAGCTGTGTGGTTGTCATGGTATTGGTCCGGGACTCCTATTGGCTTAACTGTGTGGTTGTCATGGTATTGGTCCGGGACTCCTGTTGGCTTAACTGTGTGGTTGTCATGGTATTGGTCAGGGACTCCTGTTGGCTTAGCTGTGTGGTTGTCATAGTATTGGTCAGGGAATCCTGTTGGCTTAACTGTGTGGTTGTCATAGTATTGGTCAGGGACTCCTATTGGCTTAGCTGTGTGGTTGTCATGGTATTGGTCAGGGACTCCTGTTGGCTTAGCTGTGTGGTTGTCATGGTATTGGTCAGGGACTCCTATTGTAGGAAGCCTCTCCACGATGTCAGGCCAGAAACTGGGATTCCTGACTTCTCCTGCATGGGGGAAGATAAAGTGTTAGTTGATGTTAAGTCTAACCAGACAATGACTGGGGCCAGGACGATACCAGTATCGCCCTACTCATTAGTATCAAGGAAATAAAACACCAAGCGGATTTAAAGACCAATGTGTAATTCATGCTTTAGTCACATCTTCTGCCTGAACTGACACCTCTTTAGTCACACCATCTGTCTCTACTGACACCTCTTTAGTCACACCATCTGTCTCTACTGACACCTCTTTAGTCACACCATCTGTCTCTACTGACACCTCTTTAGTCACACCATCTGTCTACACTGATACCTCTTTAGTCACACCATCTGTCTACACTGACACCTCTTTAGTCACACCATCTGTCTCTACTGACACCTCTCTAGTCACACCATCTGTCTCTACTGTTACCTCTTTAGTCACACCATCTGTCTCTACTGACACCTCTTTAGTCACACCATCTGTCTCTACTGACACCTCTTTAGTCACACCATCTGTCTCTACTGACACCTCTTTAGTCACACCATCTGTCTCTACTGACACCTCTAGTCACACCATCTGTCTATACTGACACCTCTTTAGTCACACCATCTGTCTCTACTGACACCTCTTTAGTCACACCATCTGTCTACACTGACACCTCTTTAGTCACACCATCTGTCTCTACTGACACCTCTTTAGTCACACCATCTGTCTCTACTGATACCTCTTTAGTCACACCATCTGTCTCTACTGACACCTCTTTAGTCACACCATCTGTCTACACTGACACCTTTTTAGTCACACCATCTGCCTGAACTGACACCTCTTTAGTCACACCATCTGTCTCTACTGACACCTCTTTAGTCACACCATCTGTCTACACTGACACCTTTTTAGTCACACCATCTGTCTCTACTGACACCTCTTTAGTCACACCATCTGTCTACACTGACACCTCTTTAGTCACACCACCTGTTTCTACTGACACCTCTTTAGTCACACCATCTGTCTCTACTGACACCTCTTTAGTCACACCATCTGTCTCTACTGACACCTCTTTAGTCACACCATCTGTCTCTACTGACACCTCTTTAGTCACACCATCTGTCTACACTGACACCTCTTTAGTCACACCATCTGTCTCTACTGACACCTCTTTAGTCACACCATCTGTCTCTACTGACACCTCTTTAGTCACACCATCTGTCTCTACTGACACCTCTTTAGTCACACCATCTGTCTACACTGACACCTTTTTAGTCACACCATCTGTCTCTACTGACACCTCTTTAGTCACACCATCTGTCTACACTGACACCTCTTTAGTCACACCACCTGTTTCTACTGACACCTCTTTAGTCACACCATCTGTCTCTACTGACACCTCTTTAGTCACACCATCTGTCTCTACTGACACCTCTTTAGTCACACCATCTGTCTCTACTGACACCTCTTTAGTCACACCATCTGTCTACACTGACACCTCTTTAGTCACACCATCTGTCTCTACTGACACCTCTTTAGTCACACCATCTGTCTCTACTGACACCTCTTTAGTCACACCATCTGTCTCTACTGACACCTCTTTAGTCACACCATCTGTCTACACTGACACCTCTTTAGTCACACCATCTGTCTCTACTGACACCTCTTTAGTCACACCATCTGTCTCTACTGACACCTCTTTAGTCACACCATCTGTCTACACTGACACCTCTTTAGTCACACCATCTGTCTCTACTGACACCTCTTTAGTCACACCATCTGTCTCTACTGACACCTCTTTAGTCACACCATCTGTCTCTACTGACACCTCTTTAGTCACACCATCTCTCTACACTGACACCTCTTTAGTCACACCATCTGTCTACACTGACACCTCTTTAGTCACACCATCTGTCTACACTGACACCTCTTTAGTCACACCATCTGTCTACACTGACACCTCTTTAGTCACACCATCTGTCTACACCTCTTTTACTTCTATCAGAACTACAAGCATTTATCGGAGTGTAATATCTGACATTTTGTTTTTACAACAGTGAAATTATCAGTGTGAAATATCTAAAGCTTAAAGGGATACTTTGGGATTTTGGCAATGAGGCCCTTTATCTACTCGTGGATACCATCTGTATGTCTCTGTGTCCAGTATGAAGGAAGTTAGAAGTAGTTTTGTGAGCCAATGCTAACTAGCGTTAGCACTACGCTAGTTAGCAACTTCCTTCAAACTGCACGCAGAGACATAAAAATGGTATCCACAAGTTTATCTGACTCTGGGGAAGTAGATTAAGGGCCTCATTGCCAAATTCCGAAGTATTCCTTTAAGAGGACAAATGTATTTCCACAGTTCGGTCACTGGGAAGAGGTACGAGTTCTCACCTTTGTGCACACTCTGGTGTATTTTCAGATTTCCTTTCTGAGCGAATCTCTTCCCACACAAAGAGCAGTGGAAAGGTTTCTCTCCTGTGTGTACCCGCTCGTGCATCATGAGTTTATGTGCATCGGATGCTTCGTATCCACACGTTAAGCAGCGGTGAACCTTCTTGGTTTTCAACATGGCCGTTCCATCTATATGAATGGTCTGGTGTAAGAGCATGTCGTAGATACGGGAGAATCCCTCTCCACATTTAAAGCAGCGATGGGTCACCTTAGCTTTCTTCTGCTTCGGTTTCTTTTCCTTCTTTGGTTTCTCTTCTTTCTTCGGCTGCTTTTGTTCTGGACCCTTCTTCCGTTTGCTCCCCTGTTTCTTCTGTTTCTCCTGGTGGTGTTGTTCCAGCGCTCCTGAGGGAGTTCCCTCACTACCGTGGCAGGAGTTAGGACTCATTCCTGTGGAGAGAAGAGAGTTCAGTGGGTCAAATAGGTCCATCACTAATGGTATGTAGCGTACATGCTATTGTGTGGAACCAGTGGCCAGGTATTCCCTATATGGTGCACTACTTTTGACCAGAGCCCTATGTCCGGAGTCTGGTGTAGCAGTCTAAGCTCCTGACTCCAGCCTACATACGTATACCCCCGGGGGATGGACAGATTGGTTAGATAAATCGGTCTCCCTCTCTACATTACACTATATAGGGAATAGGGTGCCATTTGGGACGTCCCAAGTTATTTTAACCTCACCTTTCTGTCACCACTTACCAAGATGAGGAGTATCCCAGGTAGCTTCTTCTACTACAGAATTCAACAGATCACCAACTTCCTCTTCCTCCTCTTCTTCATCTTCACCCTCTTCTTCCTCTTCCTCCTCCCACTCTTCTTCTTTCTCCTCCTCCTCCTCCTCATCCTCCTCCTCCTCATCCTCCTCCTTCTCCTCCTCCTCCTCCTCCTCCTCCTCCTCCTCTACAATATGAGCGTTCATCCCAGGTGTTTGAGTGCTGTCCTCCTCATGGTTTGGATCAGGACCCTGAGACACTGTAGACCCCGATTGATCACCAGGATCCTAGAATAAAAACATCCCAGTTTGTAATAAAGTTAGAACGGAATGCAAACCATGTTTATTTGCTCATTACAAAGGAACAAAAAAAGGGTTCAATGGAATAGTAAAAAATAAAAGATAAATGTTTATAATGTTAACAATAGTATCTCATATGAAATGTTTATCATCATTTTCTCCCACCTTGTTGATGTGTGATGTAGGGGGACTTCCTTCACTACCAGAGCCATGGACAGGACTCTCTCCTGTGGAGATAGGTTGGTATTACTGGTTATAATGAGACTACCAGAGCCATGGACAGGACTCTCTCCTGTGGAGATAGGTTGGTATTACTGGTTATAATGACACTACCAGAGCCATGGACAGGACTCTCTCCTGTGGAGATAGGTTGGTATTACTGGTTATAATGACACTACCAGAGCCATGGACAGGACTCTCTCCTGTGGAGATAGGTTGGTATTACTGGTTATAATGAGACTACCAGAGCCATGGACAGGACTCTCTCCTGTGGAGATAGGTTGGTATTACTGGTTATAATGAGACTACCAGAGCCATGGACAGGACTCTCTCCTGTGGAGATAGGTTGGTATTACTGGTTATAATGAGACTACCAGAGCCATGGACAGGACTCTCTCCTGTGGAGATAGGTTGGTATTACTGGTTATATATAATGACACTACCAGAGCCATGGACAGGACTCTCTCCTGTGGAGATAGGTTGGTATTACTGGTTATAATGAGACTACCAGAGCCATGGACAGGACTCTCTCCTGTGGAGATAGGTTGGTATTACTGGTTATATATAATGACACTACCAGAGCCATGGACAGGACTCTCTCCTGTGGAGATAGGTTGGTATTACTGGTTATAATGACACTACCAGAGCCATGGACAGGACTCTCTCCTGTGGAAATTATGGGATAGATCAGGGGTTCTCAAACCTTTGCACCTGCCACATCTATCTCTATGGGAACAAGCACTGTTCATGACACAAACTGTTCCCACCCCTCTTGTTTGGCGGAGAGAACATGTTGCAGGTTTAAAGCTTATTTCCTGCAATTCTACACATTCTGTCATGGGGTGCAGAGAAAAATGTTGCAGTTTTGTCTAATGTGTATTCATGTGATATTTGAGTGACACAAAATTTACAACAAAATATATGAGCTAAAAAAAACTATCTAAAAAATGTTAGCTGACATGGGCTAGATGATCTGGACATTTCTGACAAGTGACAAATACAGTGGGGGAAAAAAGTATTTAGTCAGCCACCAATTGTGCAAGTTCTCCCACTTAAAAAGATGAGAGAGGCCTGTAATTTTCATCATAGGTACACGTCAACTATGACAGACAAAATTAGATTTTTTTTTCTCCTGAAAATCACATTGTAGGATTTTTAATGAATTTATTTGCAAATTATGGTGGAAAATAAGTATTTGGTCACCTACAAACAAGCAAGATTTCTGGCTCTCACGGACCTGTAACTTCTTCTTTAAGAGGCTCCTCTGTCCTCCACTGATTACCTGTATTAATGGCACCTGTTTGAACTTGTTATCAGTATAAAAGACACCTGTCCACAACCTCAAACAGTCACACTCCAAACTCCACTACGGCCAAGACCAAAGAGCTGTCAAAGGACACCAGAAACAAAATTGTAGACCTGCACCAGGCTGGGAAGACTGAATCTGCAATAGGTAAGCAGCTTGGTTTGAAGAAATCAACTGTGGGAGCAATTATTAGGAAATGGAAGACATACAAGACCACTGATAATCTCCTTCGATCTGGGGCTCCACGCAAGATCTCACCCCGTGGGGTCAAAATGATCACAAGAACGGTGAGCAAAAATCCCAGAACCACACGGGGGGACCTAGTGAATGACCTGCAGAGAGCTGGAACCAAAGTAACAAAGCCTACCATCAGTAACACACTACGCCGCCAGGGACTCAAATCCTGCAGTGCCAGACGTGTCCCCCTGCTTAAGCCAGTACATGTCCAGGCCCGTCTGAAGTTTGCTAGAGTGCATTTGGATGATCCAGAAGAGGATTGGGAGAATGTCATATGGTCAGATGAAACCAAAATATAACTTTTTGGTAAAAACTCAACTCGTCGTGTTTGGAGGACAAAGAATGCTGAGTTGCATCCAAAGAACACCATACCTACTGTGAAGCATGGGGGTGGAAACATCATGCTTTGGGGCTGTTTTTCTGCAAAGGGACCAGGACGACTGATCCGTGTAAAGGAAAGAATGAATGGGGCCATGTATCGTGAGATTTTGAGTGAAAACCTGCTTCCATCAGCAAGGGCATTGAAGATGAAATGTGGCTGGGTCTTTCAGCATGACAATGATCCCAAACACACCGCCCGGGCAACGAAGGAGTGGCTTCGTAAGAAGCATTTCAAGGTCCTGGAGTGGCCTAGCCAGTCTCCAGATCTCAACCCCATAGAAAATCTTTGGAGGGAGTTGAAAGTCCGTGTTGCCCAGCGACAGCCCCAAAACATCACTGCTCTAGAGGAGATCTGCATGGAGGAATGGGCCAAAATACCAGCAACAGTGTGTGAAAACCTTGTGAAGACTTACAGAAAACGTTTGACCTGTGTCATTGCCAACAAAGGGTATATAACAAAGTATTGAGAAACTTTTGTTATTGACCAAATACTTATTTTCCACCATAATTTGCAAATAAATTCATAAAAAATCCTACAATGTGATTTTCTGGATTTTTTTTCTCATTTTGTCTGTCATAGTTGACGTGTACCTATAATGAAAATTACAGGCCTCTCTCATCTTTTTAAGTGGGAGAACTTGCACAATTGGTGGCTGACTAAATACTTTTTTCCCCCACTGTAGCTCTCTAAGGTATGCAATGACTGACATGACAAGAGGAACTGATGATGCACTACTCAATTTCGAAATTGCAGCTTGTGCATTCTACAATTACAACTTTCAAGAGTAAGTTGAAAGCCGGACTGAGTTCCTTAAAACTCAGTCCCACAGTTTGGGAACCACTGGGTTAGATAATGAGACATAGTATTCACTCTATTACTGTGTAACTAAAGAACAGTCAGCGATCAGCCTCCACTTACCATGTTGAACAGAATCCCAGTCAACTTCTTCTCCATCAGAATTAATCAGCCCTCCAACTTCCTCTGCATCATCTGTCGCTCCCTCTTCATCCTCCTCCTCCTCTTCCTTCTCCTCTTCCACTTTAGCCTTCAGCCCCAGTGTTTGACAGAGGTCCTGTAGGTTATCAGATACCATCTCCTGCCCCTGTGACGTGTTCTCCTCCTCACAGTGGATGGGTTTCTCTGCTTCTGTTGTGTGTGACCGCTGGTGCACATTCAAACGTCCTTTTGTAGCAAACTTCTTCCCACAGTCGGGGCAGGGGTATGGCTTCTTTCCTGTGTGGATTGTCATGTGGATCTGTAGAGATGATGATGTTTTGAAATGCTTCCCACATTCTGAGCAGCAGTGAGACGACGTCTTAGTTTTCGGATTCTCCTGGTGTTGTTCAGGTTCTGCGGCTGACGCAGAGAGACTCTCCTCAACTTTTTTGCGGTGTGATTGCTGGTGTACTTCTTTCAAACTTTGAGAGTCCGGTTTCTCTCCTGTGTGTTGCAGCTGGTGTCTTTTCAAGGATGTACAGAAGGTAAACCTCTTGTCACACTCGGAGCAGGCGTAAGGCTTCTCTCCAGTGTGCAGTTTCTGGTGTTGTTTAAGATATGCTTTCTGAGTGAAGCCCTTCTTACAGATGGGGCAGGAGAAAGGCTTCTCTCCTGTGTGGGAGAGCTGGTGGGCAGTCAGGTTGGCTTTCTGGGTGAAGCACTTGCCACAGACAGAGCAGGAGAAAGGTTTCTCACCAGTGTGCACTAGCATGTGTTGGTTCAAATTTCCCTTTTGGTTGAAGCTCTTCTCACACACGGAACATTTGTAAGACTTCTCCCCGGTGTGTTTCAGCTCATGTGATTTCAAGGTGTGTAGATAGGTATAACTCTTACCACACACGGAGCAGGAGTGAGGCTTTTCCCCCGTGTGTGTCAGCAGGTGTCTGCGTAGTTTGTAGGCGCTAGAGAACTCTCTTCCACACTCCAGGCAGCAGTTCTTTGCCTGTTCAGGATCTCCCGATATAGAGGGACTGCCCTCCCCATTAGAACAGTGGAACCGCTGGTGTGTCTTCAGATGTTCCTCCCGAGTGAAACTCTTCCCACAGTCAGAACAGAAGCAGGGCCTCTCTCCTGTGTGAGTCAGAAGGTGTCGTTGTAGTTTAGATGGACAGGGGAACTCCTTCCCACAGTCCAGGCAGCTGTAGCTCTTCCTGGGTTTGGGACTGGTCTTCTTCTCTCCTGTGTGTGTTGTGTTACGATGTTTTCTTAGATAATGCTGGGTAGGGAACTCCTCTCCACACTCTCTGCAACTGTGTGTGTTCTTAGCTGTGTGATTCTCCTCCTGTTGTTCAGGTTCTCCTGACGTAGAACTTGCCCCCTCACTTTCAGAATGATGGCTGGAACTCTCTCCTGTGGGGATATAGGAAGAGTCTGATCAGTATTGTTCGAGTGGAAACCAAGGGGTGTATTCATTAGTGTACCCCGTAACAAACGAAAACAAGTGTTTCTTATAGTCCCTTCCCTGTTTCGGACATTTGCTTCCTAATGAATACACCCCAGTTTGTGTAATTGTTGCACTGTTTTGTTACGCTGTACCCAACAACACAGTCAGATCGTTTAACATTCAGTCTGCCTCAGCCTCCACCTACTAAAGTCAACGGAAATGTCTCAACCAACTTACCTCTCAATCTTAGAAAGTCACTGAAGTAGTCAAGGCTCCTAGGAACCATCTCTGGAACGCTTGTGCTCTGGTTACCATGGATACAGTCAGGAACCAGTGGATTTGACTGGTTTGGCTGGGGTTCATCAAAATCCTGAGAAAAAGTGAAAGTACAGTCAGAGATAGGCCTAGAAGACAATGACATGTAATTGGCTTTGGTCTTAATAACGAACTGACTTGATAAAGAAAGTCCTTACTACTTGACAAATGCATATCAACTTCTACAAATGACAAGCTAGCCTTGAACAAGACAATGACAATGGAGTTGGCTAAAGCAGAGCCATGTATTTACGTATCTAGCTAACCAGCTATATCTATACCTACTGTATCTATGGCTTTGGGCTCAAGCACAAACAGGTCTTAGTTTCAGGGCAACTAGCTAGCTATAGCTGACTTCTCACCTCATACATTGCCGACGCAACAACAAAATAAACTGCCGAGAAAATGTTGTTCTCTGGCTGTAGCAAGCATTTAGTTCAAATTATGCATTGCTAAGAGAAATCACAGCTATTTCGCAAAAATAGATAGCAGGCTAAGTTAGCATAGCATACAGAGATAGCTAACGGTACCTAGCTAGCTAATAATGTTAGCTTAACTTGTCGTTTATAACTTTATGTCTGTCTGGTTTAATAGTTTAATATCTACGTTATCACTGGATGGAAATAATCTACGACAATTATAGTTTAGATATATTTGTAAATAACTCTAGCTACAATGCTTTGGAGTAAGGTTTATCTAAACAGGTTAGCTATATTGACAGAACTGCCTGGAACTACTTCCGGGGCAGCAACTAACCCGGAAGAAGAAAGTTGATGTCATCACTGGACGCCATTCCGCATAGTTGGATTTGGCCATTCTTTGATTTTATTAACGGTGAGGGGAGAATGGAAATATGTTAAAAGAAAGCTGGTCAGTAAAGCATTAGGTAGCGAGGTTGTCCAAACAATGTAGTTTGCTAGTCCTTACGGTTGCATAACTGTTAGCTAGGTACCTGCTCATCAGACCGCTAACGTTATATTTTTAGCTTGGTATTGTTAGCTAGCTAATAGTTCCTGCGAACTAATTTGAAGCTCTGCTTAAACAGAGTCGATGTAGGAGTAAAACGACGATTGTTTTCTATCTGGTAAGTACAGGCAGAGCGATTGTACATAGAATCAACGAGTTACTGTTGTTTCCTAATGTTCGTGTTACATTAGTTAGCTTCAAAATACAAGCCCTGATCGTGGGAAACCTTGACATTTAATATATATCGTAAACAAATGTTTTTATGATCACTAATATTGTTTTATTTTATCGTTCTATTAAGTAAAAATGAAATAGTGAGAGTAAAATATTTAAAAATGTAAACGTTTGACGGACTTGACCAAAATAGTATGCCACTATACATATTGGACGCCTGTATAAAATGTTTTTGTCTTACACCATGTCGTCCTATTTACACAGGTGACCTCATAAGAATTTCCGCTGTTCTGGTGACAGGAAGAAGATCGGACCCTGAAATAACTTGTCTTTGACATAGACTCATAATGCAGCACTTCCTGAAGCTCCCAGTGTGGAGGGAGATCTAGGAGACCTGTGAATACACAGGAGAGACACCTCACCCTAGTGACAGCTCCATTCAATCATTTTATTATTTAGAAATAAACATTCAGTGCTGAGACAAAATGAGTTCTGAGAAGGAAACGTTGATGGATGAAATAGAAAAGAGTTTATGGAATTTAACTGAGGACAATTTACGCCACCTGTGTGAACGTCATGGACCAGATGGCAAAGACGGCTCCGAAGTTAGAGGGATGAATCATCGCTTATTACGGCGTAAAATCATGGAGGAAATGTGGGACAATACGGATTCAATGAAATCAGAGGAGCAGGGAATGTCTTGGTTACTCCAACTGAAAGAGGACATCAGGAGGATACTGGAGGATGCTAGCAGCGCACTAATGAGTCCCAGCCAAGCCGATGATGCTGAAGACTGTGACGAAGAATGGAACGAAGAGGGAGGAGCTAGGTTGCTTAGCAACACACCAGAAAAGAGACCCATCAGATCTCACACTGTTAAACAACACACAGTGAAACCTCACCACTGCTCGGATTGTGGGAAGCAATTCATTGTAAAATCAAGCCTTAAACATCACCGGCTAGTTTTTCACACAGACCACCCTCACCGTTGTGGTCAATGTAAGAAAAGCTTCATAACTGCAGCAAGACTGGAATCGCACATTAAAACACGACACCCGCCAAGTGATCCTCTGAAGAACCCACATGTGTGCTCTAAATGCGGAAGGGCATTCCCTGTGGCTGCCAGTCTTAAGAGACACCTGAGAACTCATACTGGGGAGAAACCGTACGTCTGCCCTCAGTGTGGAAAGGACTACAGTGACTGTGGAAACTTGAGGAAACACATGAGAAGAACTCACCCAGGAGAGGAGATGGTTGTGGAGAGTTTCGCCACTCAGAGGAGCATCCCTACAGGAAATGTGGAGGAAATGTGGGACAATACGGATTCAATGAAATCGGAGGAGCAGGGAACGTCTTGGTCACTCCAACTGAAAGAGGACATCGAAGGGATACAGGAGGATGGTAGCGTTGTACCAATGAGTCCCAGCCAAGCCTATGATGATGGTGCTGATGATGATGATGATGATGCTGTAGCTGTAGACTGCAACGTTGAGGACCGGGATTGGTTGCCTAGCAACGGACTGAAGGCGGAGCCCATGAGTCCCAGCCAATCCGATGACGCTGCAGACTGGGACGAGGAGGACAGGGATTGGATGGCTAGCGATGGGCTGGAGGTGGAGTTATCTCCAGAGAGGGACACACCAGAGCAGAGAGTAAGAGGGGTGAGTGCTGAATTTCCCAGTGTTAAACAGGGGTCGCATTAGCTTTTACAAATCTGCCTTTTCAAAACACAGACCATAAAAATGTGTTTTAAACCATTTCACCTGCGTTTTATATTGAAAGTCAAGTGTTTTAAACCATTTCACCTGCGTTTTTATATTGAAAGTCAACAGTGTTTTTTGCTTCAATGGAGTGATCAATAGGCATGCAACTATAGTTTTTCTTCAGATGTAATACATTAATGCAACACATTCTGCAGAAAATAGCTTTGTTTTAGCACTTTGTGACATCTTCTGATGTTAAAAGGGCTTTATAAATACATTTGATTGAATTTGATTGATTTTCATCAGATGACAACGGGAGTGCAACGCTATTTGGCTAGCAGCCACACAAGTAAATTAGCTTACAATAAAAACACAAGGTATATTTTACCAAAACGATGACTGGCCATCATATTTCTAATGTTTATCATTGAAAGAATGGAGCCAGCTACATTTCCTTATGTTTTGCTTGAAGTTCATCTTTAAGCATTGTAACTGAACTAAAGTACACAGCAGTCAGAGTGTTGGAATGTGATTGGTCAAGACGAAAGCAAAGATATTTCATCCGAGTGGAGAAGTGCAACTGAAGCACAAAATTAGTCCTTTTAAATTCATGATTTGGCGTGAACCCGACTGAAGTTTTACAAAACACATTTTAATGCGTTTTATCTTTCCTTTTATGCATGAAAAACTCAGAATCCTGCGTTAATGAGACCTCCTGCTTGAAGTGTGTTTCTCAAGTCTTTCCATGATACCTCTCATCCTCGATTCCTTGACCTCTTTCTATAAATGCATTGGAGGAGAAGTTTCTAGGTTCTTCCCCTCAGACTTTTCCTCCAATGTACTTTAAGAAGGATGCCGGGTAATAATAATATAATATACCATTTAGCAGACGCTTTTTATCCAAAGCCACTTACAGTCATGCGTGCATAACATTTTATTTTGTGTATGGGTGGTCCCGGGGATCGAACCCACTACCTTGACGTTACAAGCGCCGTGCTCTACCAGCTGAGCTACAGAAGATGATGAGAGGAATCAAGGAAAGACTCGATTTTCCCTGCAAAGGTTTTAAGATTCCTTGACCGGTAGGAAAGTGTTTCCCACCCTGATTCATTCCATCTCTATTTTTATGATTTTCTAGGACAGGCCTCCCCCGCCCCCCTCTGCCCTCCCAGAGTCCCCTTGTCGTGCCTCTCCTGGTAGTGCCTTACTGTGGGGTCTGAAGAGGGTGTCTGTGCGGCTGGTGGACTGCAGGAAAACACCGGGGCAGAGTGGCCATATAATACACAAGACAACACAGACAGGAGAGAAACCCCACAGCTCGTCTAATGCTGGACAACACAAGACCCTCTCAGGAGACAGGCTTAGCTCCCATATCTGTGATCACTGTGGGAAGAATTTTGTCACAGCAACCAATCTGAAAACACACTTACTGTATCTGACTGGAGAGAAACCACACGTGTGCTCTGAATGCGGAAAGAGATTCACACAGGCCGGCTGTCTTAAGAGACACCTGAGAATGCATACTGGGGAGAAACCGTACGTCTGCCCTCGTTGTGGGAAGGCTTGTACTGATTCTGGAAACTTAAAGAGACACATCAGAAAAACTCACCCAGGAGAGGAGGTAATTGTGAAGAGACTTGCCTATCAGAAGAGCGTTTGTAATGCTAAAGAACGCAAGCAAACCCACTCCGGAGATGGCTTCCATATCTGTGATCACTGTGGTAAGAATTTCACCACAGCAAGAAGTCTAAAACTACACACACAGTCCCTGCAGAGAAGGAGAGAGAACTTGAATGCAGAGAAAGCTCACGTGTGCTCTGAATGTGGAAAGGGCTTCCATCAGGCTGGAAGTCTTAAGAGACACCTGAGAACTCATACTGGGGAGAAACCGTACGTCTGCCATCATTGTGGGAAGGCTTGCAGTGATTCTGGAAACTTACAGAAACACATCAAAAGTCACATGGGGAAACAACACACAGTGAAACCTTACCTCTGCTCTGAATGTGGGAAACAATTCATTGGAAAACAAGGCCTTGAACATCACCGGGAGGTTTTTCACACAGAACACCCTCACCGCTGTGGTCAATGTAAGAAGAGCTTCATAACTGCAGCAAGATTGGAATCACACACAAAAACACGACACCCGCCAAGTGATCCTCTGAAGAATCCACACGTGTGCTTGGAATGTGGAAGGGGATTCTCTGTGGCCGCCAGTCTTAAAAGACACCTGAGAATCCATACTGGGGAGAAACCGTACGCTTGCCCTCAGTGTGGAAACAGTTACAATGATCGTGGAAACTTAAAGAAACACATGAGAACTCACACAGAAGAAAAACCTTACCACTGCTCGGTGTGCGGGATGAAGTTTCGTCATACGAAAACGTTACAACGGCATCACCAGGAGAACCACAAGGGGGAGACACTGGGTCCCATCCGCAAGCATCAAGACCCTCTTCCATGCGCCCACTGCGGGGAGAAGTTCTCTACCAAGGCTCTTCTAAAGGATCACCTACGGACCCACTCTAGCCGGGTCCACTGCTCCCAATGCGACAAGACCTTCTCCACTAAAAGTAACTTACTGGTTCATCAGAGGATACACACTGGAGAGAGGCCTTACCTTTGCCCTCAGTGTGGGAAGAGTTTTTCTCTGGCAGGGAGTTTAAAACTTCATCTCCGGATTCATGCGGGTGAGAAACCTTACTGCTGTACTTACTGTGACAAGAGATTCACAAGTAAGAGCCACTGCAATCTACACCTGCGAATCCACACTGGAGAGAAGCCGTACCAGTGCCCTGACTGCGGGAGGCATTTCGCTGACGGGAATGTCCTGAAAAACCACCGGCGGACCCACACAGGAGAGAAACCGTTCCAGTGCCGCTTGTGCGATAAAGCTTTTGCCCAGTTGAGCAGTCTGAAGAAACATCAGGAGACACATAGGCTAACTCAGCCTGTCTCTGTCCCAAGACTCCCTAATCCCTACCCACCACACAATCAGCATGTACCTTATCCCTACCCACCACAGACTCAATGGTAACCTGGTTTACACCAGTCCAAGATAGGATGATGCATTTCTAACATATTGGGACAGGACCCTAGACTCAGTCCATCCCAAAACCCTACCTACCACGCACTCAATAAATGGTAAGTTTCTTAAACCTGTCCCAATCCCTTTTAGTTAACTAGATGGAAGGATCCATTTATTTAATTTTTATTTGTTATGATTTTATTGAGACGGGTTAGCAGTCGATGAGGATTGATATACTGTATATAGATATTGGAATAGAATGGTATTTTGTCCATCTGTCTCAAACTAATTATATATTTTAGCCCCAAGAGTTTTTGTGTTAACCGTTGATTTTTGGATATGTTGTCCATTTTTAAAAGGTGTTTAAAATTCATGGCCGAACCGCAACTGGTAGAAATAAAAATGGTGACAAGGATGTGTTGTTGAAGTAATTATTTTTTCTAATTCTTTGAGTAAGAAGTGCATTAATAAGGGTCCTAGGCAGGGGTCAAAGTAAGCCAGTACGTTCCCGTGCCGCGTCCCTGAAAAATAAATAGCAGGGGGTACGCCGTGTACCGGTAAAAATGTGAACCTATCACAATAATTAAAAATTAAATGCCAAGAAAACTATAGGCAATTACACCATTATTTAACATTACCACATGTTAGCTGCACGACAATGAGCTATTTGACTTGAAAACTGGCCGTATATTACATTGTAGTTCCATGAGAACACTAAAACGTTGCCAAAGGGGAGATAAGTGGTCGAGACGTACAGCAGTGGATGCATCAATTCAGGCTACAAGTGTACTGGGCCTAATGACTCCAATTTAGTAACAGATGTCTCTTTCCAGTCATCAAATTGTGGGTGCACAGTGCACTGTTTGGATGCTGGAATTATTGTGTGAAAATCAAATACAAATTTTATTTGTCACATGCGCCGAATACAACTGGTGTAGACTTCACAGTGAAACGCGTGCTTACAAACCCTTTCCCAACGATGCAGAATGTTTAAAAATATAATAATAAAAATTTAAATAGTGACTAACACAAGAGGAATAAAATACACAATACTTAAGCTATATACAGGGAGTACCAGTACCACATCAATGTGCAGAGGTACAAGGTACTTGAGGTAGATACAGTATGTACATGAAGGCAGGGTAAAGTGACTAGTATGTGTGCGTATGTAGTGTTTGTGAATGTGTGGGAGTGACAGTGTAGTGTGTGTGTATATGCTGTGTATATATAGTCTAGTGAGTGTGTATATGCTGTGTATATATAGTCTAGTGAGTGTGTATATGCTGTGTATATATAGTCTAGTGAGTGTGCAAAGGGTCAGTGCGAGATAGAATTAGTGCATTGTCGTGACTTGACTTTAACATTAATCCGAAGACTGTTATTTCTCTAATTAACTAACTATGTTTAATTGTTACCCGATTTTAAATTAATCATGTAAAAATTAACTCATTAGGATCTGGGGCACCACGAGAGCGATTCTTTAAAGAGTCACCATCTCCTGAATTAAACTCTAAAAGGGCTTTACCTATCACATCTATAAACAGTCAACTTATTAATCATAACCTCGTATCATATCATCATTCTGAACAGTCGTATCCTCCTTGCATCTGCAAAAAACCGAGCCTTACTTATGATTCAGTACTACACAAATTGGTTTAATTATTTATTTACTAGCTAATTAAATGGGAACACAGGATAAACACACACTCTGCACCGGTTATTGACTGGAGACTTAATATGTTGAAAACAGGTCCCTAGTGGAATGACAACAACATGGACGTAGTTAAAGAAGAGAGGGAGAGCGCGGGACTGAGACACTTAACGTTGCCACATTCAGAAAACTACTCTCACCTACAGTAACCATATACTTTGTATACGAACCGCCTCCCGCTTTGAGCAAGAAATCATGAATGTATTTACGTGGGGATCTCTCTGTGAACGGGGCAGCCTTGGAAAGGGGTTTGGGCCCTTTCGCGACACGCTTGTAAGGCTCTGATTGTCCGAAATGGTTCCAACAACTCTTCTCCCGTTGTCCTTCTTCCTAGTTGTCCGGTGACTTGTCGTGTAGTCCTGAACAGAACTACAGAGTTGATTTTCCTTCCATTCGGTCTTGAAGATGCTTCTTTGAAAATAGGCTAGCCAGCCGTATCCATGGTTCCCCAGTGGGGTGATGAGAGTAGCGTAATATTATATTTTGAGCAGAGTAACAGGATGATCCAACTTGAATTCGCTTTCAAAGATACTTTACTTACGACAGCTAATCAGCCGTACCAGTGATTGTCCGGGAGGTGAGTTTATCGATTCAAAGTTCAAACCATTTTAAACGCGCAGCTGCAGCTTCATGTTTTTCTGGTCTAATGTGTTAATTCGTAACCCATCATTTATACCTTTTGCTCGAAAGGGGCGGTTCCAGCAGGCTGGCACACTCCCTGACCTCCCTCCGGGGCGGTGATTACTCGCTGTGCAACGTTTTGGAAAACAATCATCTCTTATAACTTCTCAAATCACATCCCTCTCTTAACAAAAACACTTTCATCATTTTTCATATTACAACCAATAGTATGGAAACTTCATCTATGTAGTGGGTATACTTTCCAAGTTACAGTATTTCCTTTATAACATTTTTAATGACATCACAAAATAACAAACAAAATAACATTCTCGTGGTCATGACAGCATATAGTTCAGGTACCATTAACTGACTATCAGTCTGGCTATTTATCAGTCTTATGGCTTGGGGGTAGAAGCTGTCTCGGAGCCTGTTGATCCGAGAGCTGATGCTACGGTACCGTTTGCCGGATGGTAACAGTGAAAAGTCTATGAATTAGGTGGCTGGATTCTTTGGCAATTCTTTGGGCCTTCCTCTGACAACGCCTGGTATAGAGGTCCTGGATGGCAGGTAGCTCGGCCCCAGTGATGTACTGGGCTCTCTGCACCACCCTTTGTAGCGCTTTGTGGTCAAGGAGCGGTGCAATTGCCATATCAAGCGGTGATGCAGCCAGTCAAGATGCTCTCGATGATGCAGCTGTAGAACTTTTTTGGGATCTGAGGGCCCATGCCAAATCTTTTCAGCCTCCTGAGGGGGAAAGGTGTTGCCGTGTCCTCTTCACGACTGAGCGGTTGTGTGTGGACCATGTTAAGTCCTTAGTGATGTGGACGCTACGGAACTTGAAGCTCTCGACCCGCTCCACAACAGCCCTGTCGATGTGGATGGGGGCGTGCTCTCCTCTCTCCTATAGTCCATGATCAGCTCCTTGGTCTTACTGATGTTGAGCGAGAGGTTGTTGTCCTGGCACCACACTGCTAACATTTTGTTGTGTTACAGCCTGAATAAAAAATTTATTCAATTGAGATTGTTTGTAACTGGCCTACACACAATACCCCATAATGTCGAAATGGAATTATGTTTTTTGAAATTTTTACAAATTAATTAAATTAAACATTAGCTTAACAAGTCACATAATAAGTTGCATGGACTCACTCTGTGTGCAATAATAGTGTTCAACATGATTTTTGAATGACTACCTCATCTCTGTACCCTAAACATACAATTATCTTTAAGGTCCCTCAGTCGAGCAGTGAATTTCAACCACAAAGCCCAGGGAGGTTTTCCAATGCCTGGCAATGGAGGGCACCTATTGGTAGATTGGTAAAAAATATATAAAAAAGCAGACAGAAAGACTCACAGCTGTAATCACTGCCAAAGGTGCTTCTACAAATTATTGACTCAGGGGTGTGAATACTTATGTAAATGAGATATTTCTGTATTTCATTTTCAATAAATTTGCACACATTAATAAAAACATGTTTTCACTATGCCATTATGGGGTAGCTGGGTGAGAAATATTTGTTTTCATCCATTTTGAATTCAGGCTGAAACACAACAAAATGTGGAATAAGTTATGGGGTATGAATACTTTCTGAAGGCTCTATGTACTCTATGCATCTATATGTAATGATATGAATAGACAAGTAAAAAGACATGGTAGGTCTCATACCGGTAAGAAATTGAATATCCTTTCACCACTGGTCCTAGGTACAGCTTCTGGCAGTGCACTAGTGTTGACTGTAATCACATGCCTTGTGTTGTCTTTATCATGGAACAGTGGGGACTGTGAAGCAACACAAACATAGACACATGCATACAAACACACAATAATAACATACGCACTATACTGTACACACAGGTACACATGGATTTTGTGTTATCGATATGTGGTAGTAGAGTAGAGGCCTGAGGGCACACACTTAATATGTTGTGAAATCTGTTATGAATGTATTGTAATGTTTTTAAAATGTATAACTGCCTTAATTTTGCTGGACCCCAGGAAGAGTAGCTGCTGCCTTGGCTGCAGCTAATAGGGATCCATAATAAATGCAAATACAAATGTCCACCTAATAAACAGGGGATTGTTGTTAAATTGGTTCGGTCATTTAATGGGGAGCTTCTACTGTCTGGTAGTACATTTATAACTCCCTATATCATTCCTCGGAAGAGAGAGAAGGGATGGAGTTGGTGTGAAGGTTTGAGGAAATGTCTAGTCTTGAAATAAGGGCTTTTATTTTGAAGGTTTTCTTATTGCCATACCGGAAGTGACACCATCGACATGTTGCCGGAGGTCAAATGGTATAGGTTAGAACACATCGGAAGGAAAGTCACAGACGATATAATAAAAGTTATTAAGAGTAATCAGGTATTTCGTATGCGTATATAGCGAAATTGTATTCGCTTTGTAGATAGGTATAGCCAGAACCATGTAGTCGTTAGCTAGCTAGTTCCACATGGATAGCTAGCTACATTAGCACACGCTGATCTAGCTAGCTACGCTAACGTTAGCTGCTTTGTACACCGCTATCAAGCTATAGTTGTTGTAGTGTGGACTGTAAGGTTTATTGTGCTTGCTAGTTACGTCCCAAACATTGGTGCAAGTTCAAGTTGAAAATGATTATAGGTGCTGTAAATTGATTTAACTGATTTGGGTCCCTTACAGAACATGACTAGAATAGCTAAGGAACTAGCTAGCCAGCTAATTCGAGATAACAGAGCAATGGCCACGTTCCAGGCTGATCTCACAACTAATAATGACATTTAATTACAGATGCGAGTGTTTTTTATGTATATGTCTTTTTTTCTTCTTCCAGGTACTCTAAAGTCCTGCCATTGACTGCATTGTTGTTGTTGCTACGCAAACAGGACAATATGAATCCACTCAGTTCAGAGAAGGAAACGTTGATGGACAAAATCGAAAAGAGTTTATGGAATTTAACTGAGGACAATTTACGCTACATGTGTGAACGTTGTGGAATAGAAGGCTCCGAAGTTAGAGGAATGAATCATCGCTTATTAAGGCGTAAAATCATGGAGGAAATGTGGGACAATACGGAGGCAATGAAATCAGAGGAGCAGGGAATGTCTTGGTTACTCCATCTGAAAGAGGACATCAGGAGGATACAGGAGGATGGTAGCAGTGCACCCATGAGTCCCAGCCAGTCTGATGATGATGATGATGATGATGACTGCGATGAAGAATGCGACAAGGGGGACAGGGATTGGTTACCTAGCAACAGACTGACAGCAGAGCCCTTGCATCCCAGCCAATGTGATGATGAAGAATGGAATGAAGAGGGAGGAGCTAGGTTGCCTGGCAATGGACTGGAGGTGGAGTCAGCTCCAGAGAGGCACACACCAGAGGAGAGGGAGAGTTGCGTGAGTATTTCCCAGTCAGAAAGGGTTTTGTTTCTCAACAGTCTTTCCTTGATTCCTCAACCTCTTTTTATAAATGCATTGAAGGAGAATATCCGAGGTTCCTCCTCTTGGACTTTATCCTCCAATTTATTTTAAGAAGGCCAAGTAATCAAAGATGATAGGAAATAAGGAAAGAGCTTTGAGATCACCTTTTTAAAAGTTTACATTTTAGTCATTTAGCAGAATGCTCTTATCCAGAGCGACTTACATGAGCAATTAGAGTTAAGTGCCTTGCTTAAGGGCACATTGACAGATTTTTCACCTAGTTGGCTCAGGGATTCGAATCAGCGACCTTTCGGTTACTGGCCCAACGCTCTTATCTGCTAGGCTACCTTTTGAGACTTCAAAATTCCTTGACAAGTATGAGAGTGTTGCTCACCTTGATTCTTTATTTTTATGATTTCCAGGACAAGCCTCCACCACCCCCCTCCCCTCTTCCAGAGTCCACAGGTCATGCCTCTCCTGGCAGGGCCTTATTGGGCGGTCTGAAGAGGGTGTCTGTTCGGTTGGTCAACTGCAGGAAAACACTGGCGCACAGTGGCCGTATAAAACACAAGACAACACACACAGGAGAGAAATCCTACAGCTCGTCTAATGCTGAACAACACAAAACCCTCTCAGGAGACAGTCCTAGCTCCCATATCTGTGATCACTGTGGGAAGAATTTTGTCAAAGCTTCCAATCTGAAAACACACTTACTGTGTCTGTCTGGAGAGAAACCATACATGTGCTCTGAATGCGGAAAGAGATTCACACAGGCCGGCAATCTTAAGAGACACCAGAGAACTCATACTGGGGAGAAACCGTTTGTTTGCCTTCATTGTGGGAAAGACTACAATGATACTGGAAACTTAAAGAAACACATGAGATCTCACACTGTTAAACAACACACAGCGACCCCCACAGTGAAACCTTACCTCTGCTCAGATTGTGGGAAGCAATTCATTGGAAAACAAAGCCTTGAATATCACCGGGAAGTTTTTCACACAGACCACCCTCACCGCTGTGGTCAATGTAAGAAGAGCTTCATAACTGCAGCAAGATTGGAATCACACACAAAAACACGACACCCGCCAAGTGATCCTCTGAAGAATCCACACGTGTGCTTGGAATGTGGAAGGGGATTCTCTGTGGCCGCCAGTCTTAAAAGACACCTGAGAATTCATTCTGAGGAGAAACCGTACGTTTGCCCTCAGTGTGGAAACCGTTACAATGATCGTGGAAATTTAAAGAAACACATCAGAACTCACACAGAAGAAAAACCTTACCACTGCTTGGTGTGCAGGATGAAGTTTCGTCATACAAAAACGTTACAACGGCATCACCAGGAGAACCACAAGGGGGAGACACTGGGTCCCATCCGCAGGCATCAAGACCCTCTTCCATGCGCCCACTGCGGGGAGAAGTTCTCTACCAAGGCTCTTCTAAAGGATCACCTACGGACCCACTCTAGCCGGGTCCACTGCTCCCAATGCGACAAGACCTTCTCCACTAAAGGTAACTTAATTGTTCATCAGAGGAAACACACTGGAGAGAGGCCTTACCTTTGCCCTCAGTGTGGGAAGAGTTTCTCTCTGGCAGGGAGTTTAAAACTTCATCTCCGGATTCATGCGGGTGAGAAGCCTTACCGCTGTACTTACTGTGACAAGAGATTCACAAGTAAGAGCCACTGCAATAGCCACATGCGAATCCACACTGGAGAGAAGCCGTACCAATGCCCTGACTGCGGGAGGAGGTTTGCTGACGGGAATGTCCTGAAAAACCACCAGCGGACCCACACAGGAGAGAAACCGTTCCAGTGCCGCATGTGCAATAAAGCCTTTGCCCAGTTGAGCAGTCTGAAGAAACATCAGGAGACACATAGTACTAATCATCCTGTGCGATAAAGCCCAGTTGAGCAGTCTGAAGAAACATCCGGAGACACAAACTCAGCCTGTCTCTGTCAGGGAATCCCTATGTACCACACAATCAGTCCGTCCCAAATACTTACCAACACACGCCCCTTTGGCCGTCTCCTTTCCATGTTGGCAGTTCTAGGGAGGGATTTGGGACCAGGTGACTGAAGTTACCGAAGACAAACAGCTGGAAATAGAACTCTATATATAGCCGAACTTCCTCTCATTGGGGCCATCGGTAGGCATTGGATCAGGCGTGTCTTGATCTCTGGTTTTAAAGACTTGTCAGCAATCTTACCACCATGACCAGTTCATTCTAAATGACAAATGTGGGTATGCTGTTAGTATGAAATCCAGACCTGTTTTGTGTTAACATTCTCTATGCCATGTTTGACATATTAGAATTAGAAAAACTGGTACTGTGTACAAGGAGTGGAATGTAAGCATAAGTAGACTGGTACCCAGGCTAGTATTTTGTATGTATAACAAATAATATATTTTCTCTCAAACTGAAATGATGCTGCTCGGCTCCCCGTTCAAGTTGAGTTCACGTTTTAGCCTGGGAGTTTTTCTATTAACAGTTGATATTTAAATAAGTTGTCCGTTTCAAAGGGTGTTTTGAATATATGTCCGAACCCCAACTGGAGTTAATAAAAAGGGTGACAGCAATGTGTTGTTGGAGTATAACTTTATGAGTAAGAAGGTTTATGCATAACCTAGGGTCCTAGTATATATAACCTAGGGTCCTAGTATCACCTAGGGTCCTATAGGGTCCTAGTATCACCTAGGGTCCTAGTATCACCTAGGATCCTATAGGGTCCTAGTATAACCTAGGGTCCTAGTATCACCTAGGGTCCTAGTATCACCTAGGATCCTATAGGGTCCTAGTATAACCTAGGGTCCTAGTATCACCTAGAGTCCTAGTATCACCTAGGGTCCTAGTATAACCTGGGGTCCTAGTATCACCTAGGGTCCTAGTATCACCTAGGGTCCTAGTATAACCTGGGTTCCTAGTATCACCTAGGGTCCTAGTATCACCTAGGGTCCTAGTATAACCTGGGTTCCTAGTATCACCTAGGGTCCTAGTATAACCTGGGGTCCTAGTATAACCTAGGGTCCTAGTATCACCTAGGGTCCTAGTATAACCTGGGTTCCTAGTATCACCTAGGGTCCTAGTATCACCTAGGGTCCTAGTATAACCTGGGGTCCTAGTATAACCTAGGGTCCTAGTATCACCTAGGGTCCTAGTATAACCTGGGTTCCTAGTATAACCTAGGGTCCTAGTATAACCTGGGTTCCTAGTATCACCTAGGGTCCTAGTATCACCTAGGGTCCTAGTATAACCTGGGTTCCTAGTATCACCTAGGGTCCTAGTATCACCTAGAGTCCTAGTATCACCTAGGGTCCTAGTATAACCTGGGGTCCTAGTATCACCTAGGGTCCTAGTATCACCTAGGGTCCTAGTATAACCTGGGTTCCTAGTATAACCTAGGGTCCTAGTATAACCTGGGTTCCTAGTATCACCTAGGGTCCTAGTATCACCTAGGGTCCTAGTATAACCTGGGTTCCTAGTATCACCTAGGGTCCTAGTATCACCTAGAGTCCTAGTATCACCTAGGGTCCTAGTATAACCTGGGGTCCTAGTATCACCTAGGGTCCTAGTATCACCTAGGGTCCTAGTATAACCTGGGTTCCTAGTATCACCTAGGGTCCTAGTATCACCTAGGGTCCTAGTATAACCTGGGTTCCTAGTATCACCTAGGGTCCTAGTATAACCTGGGGTCCTAGTATAACCTAGGGTCCTAGTATCACCTAGGGTCCTAGTATAACCTGGGTTCCTAGTATCACCTAGGGTCCTAGTATCACCTAGGGTCCTAGTATAACCTGGGGTCCTAGTATAACCTAGGGTCCTAGTATCACCTAGGGTCCTAGTATAACCTGGGTTCCTAGTATAACCTAGGGTCCTAGTATAACCTGGGTTCCTAGTATCACCTAGGGTCCTAGTATCACCTAGGGTCCTAGTATAACCTGGGTTCCTAGTATCACCTAGGGTCCTAGTATCACCTAGGGTCCTAGTATAACCTGGGTTCCTAGTATAACCTAGGGTCCTAGTATAACCTGGGTTCCTAGTATCACCTAGGGTCCTAGTATCACCTAGGGTCCTAGTATAACAAGAATGTAGTGGAACAGGTTGAGAGGGTTGAGAGTTCCTTGGTGTCCACATCACCAGCGAACTGTCATGGTCCAAACACACCAAGACAGTCGTGAAGAGGGCACGACAAAACCTATTCCCCCTCAGGAGACTGAAAAGATTTGGCATGGGTCCTCAGATCCTCAAAAAGTTATACAGCTGCACCATCGAGAGCATCCTGACCGGTTGCATCACCGCCTGGTATGGCAACTGCTCGGCCTCCGACCGCAAGGCACTACAGAGGGTAGTGCGTGTACGGCCCAATACATCACTGGGGCCAAGCTTCCTGCCATCCAGGACCTCTATACCAGGCGGTGTCAGAGGAAGGCCCTCAAAATTGTCAAAGACTCCAGCCACCCTAGTCATAGACTGTTCTCTCTGCTACCGCACGGCAAGCGGTACCGGAGCACCAAGTCTAGGTCCAAAAGGCTTCTCAACAGCTTATACCCCCAAGCCATAAGACTCCTGAACAGCTAACCATGGCTACCCAGACTATTTGCACTGCCCCCCCCCCCCCCCCCCCCTCACCCCATCTTATCTTTTTACGCTGATGCTACTCTGTTAATTATTTATGCATAGTCACTTTAACTCTACCCACATGTACATATTACCTCAACAAGCCAGTGCCCCCGCACATTGACTCGGCACCGGTACCCCCTTGTATATAGCCTCCCTACTGTTATTTTATTTTACTTCTGCTCTTTTTTCCTCAACACTTTGTTGTTTTATTCTACTTTTTTATTAAAAAATAAATGCATTGTTGGTTAAGGGCTGTAAGTAAGCATTTCACGGTAATGTCTACACCTGTTGTATTCGGCGCATGTGGCAAATAACATTTGATTTGATTTTAACCAAGGGTCCAAGAATAACCTAGGGTCCTAGCATAGGGTCCAAGCATCACAAGCAAAGTGCATGTATCCTCATGCCATGACACCCACCATCTCAGATTGTTCTGAAATTGTTTCAGCAGTTAGAAACAGGTAAGATAAGCATTCCTGCAACATTTTGTTGAAATATATTTGATCTCTGATAAATTAAGCTAATTGATTGCACCCAACTTGGCCATTTTAATTTATAGGATTCATATAATAATATTCAATAAATATAATACCCAACATCCGATTTGAACCAAACTTTTTTCTACCAATGAGTAAGACATGAGGAATCCCCAAGAAAGTGTGATAAAAACCACCCGCAGACCACCCACGCCCAACAACCAGTATACAGTATCAGTATCAACTGGTTGTTGGGCGGCTTGGAGTATTGTTTCTTCATACTATGTAATGTATCCCCAGTGGATTTGGTGATGGTTATTTTCACCTGTTCAGAGAAATTAGTCATTGAAGTTGTTTGGTTTATGTCTGTTCCTGCTATTAGGTGGAAAAATATTGAATATTAAAGGGATAGTAACTTAATACAGTTCCACAATACATTTTTTGATACTTTAGGATGATTTGGACATGAAGTGTGAAAATGCTCATACAGGTACCATTGACTTGAATTGGATTTATGCTACAAATGCTAAAAAGTTAGCAATTGAAACAGTGGCCAGTTAAACACCACTAAAGCGTGGAGTGCTGTCATATCTTGTCCATAGACTGCTAACAGCGTAAACCAATACGTCATTTTGTAATTAGGGTGAACTATCCCTTTAAAGGGGAACTGCACTCTCTATTTGGCCTCTTTTTTTGGCTTGCGCCTCAAGAAATGAGGCAGAAGCCAAACGTTGGCTTGGGAGTGTGGGTGTTTCTTGGTTGTGTCCTTGCCACCAACATCTGTCAGAACGTTGCCCGCAGCTGTTTCCCCCAGTCAATCACAGCAAACAAACCTCCTGCAGGTTGAGTTCAATAACTACAGGCGGATGTATGGTGAGATGTCGGAGGAAGCTTTGAATAGGTCAGTAGTCTACAGAGTAATATGAGAAGAATGCAATTGCTGAATTTGTAAGTGTTTTGATCACTTTTAAATGTAGTAACAGGTCCATGTAGAATAAACAACCCTTTACATAAAACCATAGAAGATATAATATAACAATGTGCACTTTTCACCTTTCATTGTTATTCCCAGCTGATACAGATACAGTGTCTATCTGCATTATGTCTGGTGGTAATGGGGTTACCTTGGTAACATGTCAGAGTGGTCATACCTTCCTGTCTGGTGGTAATGGGGTTACCTTGGTAACATGTCAGAGTGGTCATACCTTCCTGTCTGGTGGTAATGGGGCTACCTTGGTAACAATGGGGCTACCTTGGTAACATGTCAGAGTGGTCATACCTTCCTGTGTGGTGGTAATGGGGTTACCTTGGTAACATGTCAGAGTGGTCATACCTTCCTGTCTGGTGGTAATGGGGCTACCATGGTAACATGTCAGAGTGGTCATACCTTCCTGTCTGGTGGTAATGGGGTTACCTTGGTAACATGTCAGAGTGGTCATACCTTCCTGTGTGGTGGTAATGGGGTTACCTTGGTAACATGTGGTCCTCTGTAGCTCAGCTGGTAGAGCACGGCGCTTGTAACGCCAAGGTAGTGGGTTCGATCCCCGGGACCACCCATACACAAATGTATGCACGCATGACTGTAAGTCGCTTTGGATAAAAGCGTCTGCTAAATGGCATATATATATATATATATATATATATATATATATATATATATATATATATATATATATATATATATATATATATATATATATATATATATATATATATATATGTGTCAGAGTGGTCATACCTTCCTGTCTGGTGGTAATGGGGTTACCTTGGTAACATGTCAGAGTGGTCATACCTTCCTGTCTGGTGGTAATGGGGCTACCTTGGTAACATGTCAGAGTGGTCATACCTTCCTGTCTGGTGGTAATGGGGTTACCTTGGTAACATGTCAGAGTGGTCATACCTTCCTGTGTGGTGGTAATGGGGTTACCTTGGTAACATGTCAGAGTGGCCATACCTTCCTGTGTGGTGGTAATGGGGTTACCTTGGTAACATGTCAGAGTGGTCATACCTTCCTGTGTGGTGGTAATGGGGTTACCTTGGTAACATATCAGAGTGGTCATACCTTCCTGTCTGGTGGTAATGGGGTTACCTTGGTAACATATCAGAGTGGTCATACCTTCCTGTCTGGTGGTAATGGGGTTACCTTGGTAACATGTCAGAGTGGTCATACCTTCCTGTCTGGTGGTAATGGGGTTACCTTGGTAACATGTCAGACTCATTTCTCTCTGCCTCCTTCTTTCCACTCCTCTCCTCTTTTGACCTCACCCTCTCACCGTCCCCCCCTACTCACAAGGCAGGCAATACGCTTGACCTCATCTTCACTAGATGCTGCTCCTCTACTAATCTCACTGCAACTCCCCTCCATGTCTCCGACCACTACTTTGTTTCCTTTTCTCTCTCGCTCTCCTCCCACACTACTCACTCTGCCCCTACACAGATGGTAATGCGCCGCCGCAACCTTCGCTCTCTCTCTCCCACTACTCTCTCCTCTTCCATCCTATCATCTCTTCCCTCTGCTCAATCATTCTCCCTCCAATCTCCTGATTCTGCCTCCTCAACCCTCCTCTCCTCCCTTTCTGCATCCTTTGACTCTCTGTGTCCCCTATCCTCCCGGCCGGCTCGGTCCTCCCCTCCAGCTCCGTGGCTTGATGACTCATTGCGAGCTCACAGAACAGAGCTCCGGGCAGCGGAGCGGAAATGGAAGAAAACTAAACTCCCTGCCGACCTGGCATCTTTTCACTCCCTCCTCTCTACATTTTCTTCATCTGTTTCTGCTGCTAAGGCCACCTTCTACCACTCTAAATTCCAAGCATCTGCCTCTAACCCTAGGAAGCTCTTTGCCACATTTTCCTCCCTCCTGAATCCCCCCCCCCCTCCCCCTCCCCCCCCCCTCCTCTCTCTCTGTGGATGACTTCGTCAACCACTTTGAAAAGAAGGTTGACGACATCCGATCCTCGTTTGTTAAGTCTAATGACACTGCTGGTCCTGCTCACACTGCCCTACCCTATGCTTTGACTTCTTTCTCCCCTCTCTCTCCAGATAAAATCCTGCGACTTGTGACTGCAGGCCGCCCAACAACCTGCCCGCTTGACCCCATCCCCTCCTCCCTTCTCCAGACCATCTCCGGTGACCTTCTCCCCTACCTCACCTCGCTGATCAACTCATCCTTGACCGCTGGCCATGTCCCTTCCGTCTTCAAGAGAGCGAGAGTTGCTCCCCTTCTCAAAAAACCAACACTCGACCCCACTGATGTCAACAACTACAGACCAGTATCCCTTCTTTCTTTTCTTTCCAAAACTATTGAGCGTGCCGTCTTTAGCCAACTCTCTTGCTATCTCTCTCAGAATGACCTTCTTGATCCAAACCAATCAGGTTTCAGGACTGGTCATTCAACTGAGACTGCTCTTCTCTGTGTCACGGAGACTCTCCGCACTGCTAAAGCTAACTCTCTCTCCTCTGCTCTTGTCCTTCTAGACCTGTCTGCTGCCTTTGATACTGTGAACCATCAGATCCTCCTCTCCACCCTCTCCGAGCTGGGCATCTCCGGCGCGGCTCACTCCTGGATTGCGTCCTACCTGACCGGTCGCTCCTACCAAGTGGCGTGGCGAGAAGCTGTCTCCGCACCACGTGCTCTCACCACTGGTGTCCCCCAGGGCTCAGTTCTAGGCCCTCTCCTTTTCTCCCTATACACCAAGTCACTTGGCTCTGTCATATCCTCACATGGTCTCTCCTATCATTGCTACGCTGACGATACACAACTAATCTTCTCCTTTCCCCCTTCTGATAACCAGGTGGCGAATCGCATCTCTGCATGTCTGGCAGACATATCAGTATGGATGACGGATCACCACCTCAAGCTGAACCCTGGCAAGACGGAGCTGCTCTTCCTCCCGGGGAAGGACTGCCCGTTCCATGATCTCGCCATCACGGTTGACAACTCCGCTGTGTCCTCCTCCCAGAGTGCGAAGAGCCTAGGCGTGACCCTGGACAACACCCTGTCGTTCTCCGCCAACATCAAGGCGGTGACCCGCTCCTGCAGGTTCATGCTCTACAACATTCGGAGAGTACGACCCTGCCTTACACAGGAAGCGGCACAGGTCCTAATCCAGGCACTTGTCATCTCCCGTCTGGACTACTGCAACTCGCTGTTGGCTGGCCTCCCTGCCTGTGCCATTAAACCCCTACAACTCATCCAGAATGCCGCAGCCCGTCTGGTGTTCAACCTTCCCAAGTTCTCTCACGTCACCCCCCTCCTCCGCACACTCCACTGGCTTCCAGTTGAAGCTCGCATCCGCTACAAGACCATGGTGCTTGCCTATGGAGCAGTGAGGGGAACGGCACCTCTGTACCTTCAGGCTCTGATCAGTCCCTACACCCAAACGAGGGCATTGCGTTCATCCACCTCTGGCCTGCTGGCTCCCCTTCCTCTGCGGAAGCATAGTTCCCGCTCAGCCCAGTCAAAACTGTTCGCTGCTCTGGCACCCCAATGGTGGAACAAGCTCCCTCACGACGCCAGGACAGCGGAGTCACTCACCACCTTCCGGAGACATTTGAAACCCCACCTCTTTAAGGAATACCTGGGATAGGATAAAGTAATCCTTCTACCCCCCCCCCCCCCCAAAATTGTAAAGTGGTTATCCCACTGGCTATAGGGTGAACGCACCAATTTGTGAGTCGCTCTGGCTAAGAGCGTCTGCTAAATGACGTTAATGTGCCCTTGAGCAAGGCACTTAACCCTAATTGCTCCTGTAAGTCGCTCTGGATAAGAGCGTCTGCTAAATGACTAAAATGTAAATGTAAATGTAAATGTAAATGTCATACCTTCCTGTCTGGTGGTAATGGGGTTACCATGGTAACATGTCAGAGTGGTCATACCTTCCTGTCTGGTGGTAATCGGGTTACCTTGGTAACATGTCAGAGTGGTCATACCTTCCTGTGTGGTGGTAATGGGGTTACCTTGGTAACATGTCAGAGTGGTCATACCTTCCTGTGTGGTGGTAATGGGGTTACCTTGGTAACATGTCAGAGTGGTCATACCTTCCTGTCTGGTGGTAATGGGGTTACCTTGGTAACATGTCAGAGTGGTCATACCTTCCTGTCTGGTGGTAATGGGGCTACCATGGTAACATGTCAGAGTGGTCATACCTTCCTGTCTGGTGGTAATAGGGTTACCTTGGTAACATGTCAGAGTGGTCATACCTTCCTGTGTGGTGGTAATGGGGTTACCTTGGTAACATGTGGTCCTCTGTAGCTCAGCTGGTAGAGCACGGCGCTTGTAACGCCAAGGTAGTGGGTTCGATCCCCGGGACCACCCATACACAAATGTATGCACGCATGACTGTAAGTCGCTTTGGATAAAAGCGTCTGCTAAATGGCATATATATATATATATATATATATATATATATATATATATATATATATATGTGTCAGAGTGGTCATACCTTCCTGTCTGGTGGTAATGGGGTTACCTTGGTAACATGTCAGAGTGGTCATACCTTCCTGTCTGGTGGTAATGGGGTTACCTTGGTAACATGTCAGAGTGGTCATACCTTCCTGTCTGGTGGTAATGGGGCTACCTTGGTAACAATGGGGCTACCTTGGTAACATGTCAGAGTGGTCATACCTTCCTGTGTGGTGGTAATGGGGTTACCTTGGTAACATGTCAGAGTGGTCATACCTTCCTGTGTGGTGGTAATGGGGTTACTTTGGTAACATGTCAGAGTGGTCATACCTTCCTGTGTGGTGGTAATGGGGTTACCTTGGTAACATGTCAGAGTGGTCATACCTTCCTGTGTGGTGTTCTGTATACAACAGGAGTTCTCTGATCCTGGTGCAGAATACACAGGATTTCTCCTTCCCCATATTGACTAATATCGTTCAATTCAATAATAAAAAAAGACAATACAACGGAAAGTTGTCTAGTAAAATATGAATGCCGAGTGGCAGGTCTCATCTTCATTCATAGATGTCAGTATATCAAGCCTGTCTGTCAGTCAGGACTCCATCACATCATCTCGCAAGTCTCCAAGTACTGGCTCCATAGATTGTGAACACATACATACAGTCACTGTTCTATTACCAATGGCAGTTAGGATAGGTGGTATCTGACAAACAAACCAGTGGCGGTCGGTGCCGTTTAAGATGGGGGAGGATGATTTTAATTTTTATGAGCTCAATGTAACATCGATAGGTTTAGGCTACTACATGATACTCTAATTTCCCCTGTACCCATCATGAGGTTGCTACAACCTAGCCTACTAATAACAGTTTACAATGTAGAGAATTTTGAGTAATCAAGGTGACAGATAGTGACACATTCAATACCACCTTGCGCACTCTTGCCTGCATCTAGCTGATTTAGGGAGTAATCATTAGTCCAACAGTTGCAAATGTGAATTTCTATTGGACAAATTCAGGTATTTTTATCCCCGTTTCATTTGCTTCCATTTAAGAAACATTTTCAGCGGAATGAATACACCCCTGATCACATGCAAACAAAGTTCACTTTCATAGCAGCCACATGAAAACAGCGTGATCACTTTGCTCGTTGTATATAGAATTCCTTCTCGCATCTATCTACGCGCTCTCCTCCTCTCACCTTTTCCCTTCGGTTGTGGACTTCAGTGCACAATACATCAGCTGTCTGTGACCAGGCGAATAAACCTTTTCCAAGCCAAACCTATGACATTGTTGTCATGTCATAGTCACCATAGCTACTAGAACTCATGTGTTAGTAAACCTGCTAGCTACAATCATGCAGTACAGTGTACAGTCAGAAAGCAGTTTAGCAGTTACACCGGTGGCAACAAATTAATAAAACCAAAAGCTGACCTTGACTTGGAAGTGTTCCAGTGTTGGATAGCCATAGCCAGCTAGCTAACATAGCATCCCTCTTTGTTTGTGCCGGGTGTTTGAGTAGGCTAAACTAGCTAGCTGCATTCTCTAGCTAAGTGAACGTTTTTTAAAAATACAACCAGATATAGCTAGCCCTCTCTCTCTCACTCGCTTCTACTTAATTTAGGAAGAAATTAATTTGTTCAAAACTGTTCAGCTATTGTCTTTCACTCTCTTTGAGTCAACTACTCACCACATTTTATGCACTGCAGTGCTAGCTAGCTGTAGCTTATGCTTTCAGTACTAGATTAATTCTCTGATATTTTGATTGGGTGGACAACATGTCAGTTCATGCTGCAAGAGCTCTGATAGGTTGGAGGACGTCCTCTGGAAGTTGTCATAATTACTGTGTAAGTCAATGGAAGGGGGTGAGAACCATGAGCCTCCTAGGTTTTGTATTGAAGTCAATAGCTGCATTTCAAACTCAAAGTAGACAGCCCTCGGCCCTAAACCCTCAGCCCTTGAAAGACGTTTTACATCGTCACGTCCGAGTGCACCTTAAAAGTCCCTTGCCCAAGCGAGGGAGAGTGATGATCGGAGAGGCAACGTCCTTGGTGGAAAGTTGAGCTTAAAAACAACCAACCTAAAGCTATTAATGTACCTAGTAAGCTAACGTAGCTAGCTACAGTTACCCATAGCTGGCTAGCTAGTTTTATAGTTTGGTAATTTATTCCAATACATTTCAGAATTCCCAAAAAAATGTTTATGAATCTAGCTACGTTTTATATGCTCCTCACTACGAGACTAAGCCAATTTGCCAATGCTAAAATCAATGTCGTTTATATGTATTTTTTAGCAAGCTAGCTTCATAATTTTTTCTGACATGCCGAAAATGCAGCCTTGTTGATTACATTTGACACTTAGCGGCCACTGGAGTCTAACATGTGACTACAGTTTGCATTGAATTGTGGGTCACATCAACCCCGCAAGTGACCAAAGTTATTCACTCGCTCCCTCGAGCTAAATCGAGGGCCTAGGGGGCAACGTTTGTGAATTAGACCTCCACTTAAGATGGTAATCAAACTGCATCCGGTTTCAACATGGGATTCACCCGAGGGAAAGTGGCTAGTGCAAGGGCTGAGGGGATAAAAAAGAACGTGTTTGGACTGCAGCCAATGTACCCAGAGGAGGACAGAAGCTAGCTGTACTCCGGCTACACCATGGTGCTGCTCAGGCTACTGCAGACCTTCATTGCAAAACAGTGTGTTTTAATCAATTATTTGGTGACGTGAATTTATTTAGTAGAGTTTTATCTAAAATGGATAACTTTTTTTTTATGTTTCACTATCCTCATCTGAGGAGCCTCCACTGAAACAAACATATACCATGTTGAAGTTTGAACAGGTCATACTAAACCTACCTAATGTTGGTCTCCCCGTCGACGACCTTTGGTGAGCAGGCAAGATGTGAGGCTGTAGGTAAGGTGTTTGCCAGCACGCAATTGATGGGCACGGCAGCGTAGATCAGCTCCTGGCCCCTCATCAAAGATATTGGTCGGTCACACACAAACACACACACAGAGCACTGATTACATTATCAACGGTGGTTATGATTAGCACGGTGGAACCAACCTGATCGCTGCATTCACCTTTCTATTTCACTTCAGATATCATGATACGTGAAGTGAAATAGAATGGTAAACGCGGCAGTCAGGCTGGTTCCTCCAGGCTAGGTTATGAAAGTGAATTGGGACAAAACTCGAAACTGTTTTGACCAGGTCAAAATGTCACCAACCTGATTCAAGTGTCCTCCCTGTTGCATTTCTAGGAATGCCCACAGCGAGGGCCTGTCTGGTGATGCTCACAGCGAGGGCATGTCTGGTGATGCTAAGGGTCCCCTTGCTGGTCTTCACTATGTAGCATGTTCGCTCGCAAACTGGACATCTCTCGAACAACTGCAGCAGGCAATCCTCATAAACAATGCACTTCCTCATCTTATGAGGTGGTGTTGACTGGGAGGGCCTGTGACAGGGTTATACAATAGACAGCCAAGTGGTAAATTGCATTTTTGTTATAAAGAAAGGACAAAGCATTTTGATAATGCACTTCAAAACCAAAATGACTACTAATTGTATCTGCTTGGCTGGGTAATTAACCTACTAGTTTATCAAACCGGGTATTTTTTAATACAACTTTTCACATAACACACGTTAATGTTGTTGATTAAGCCTTCTGTGTCATCAGGGCAGTAACCACTGAGGTAGACAGTCACTCGAGTCAAGCTAATTCTAAGCCGTCAATAGTTACCACAGCTACAAAGTCATAAAGCCCGCCTATTTATACAATTTATTTATTTATTTTTATTTATTTAACCTTTATTTAACCAGGAAGGGCTCATTGAGATTTAAAATCTCTTTTTCAAGAGCGTCCTGGCCAAGATAGGCAGCACCAAGTCATTACAAAAAATTACAGACAGACAACATGAACAACTACAAGTAATCTAGTAAAAACCATTCATGAATTCACAAGAGTATAACAATATCAAAAACAGCAAATTAAAGACATTGACAGGTCAGGGAATCAGCCTCAAAATCCTTCATCAGAGATTTAAAAACACCAATCGGGACAAGTTCTTCCAGTTTAAAATTATTTTGTAAGGTGTTCCAAGACGATGGCGCAGAGTACATAAAATACCTTTTACCAAATTCAGTTCGGACATTTGGAACAGTTAGCAGGATAAAGTCCAGTGAACGAAGAGAGTACCCACCACATTTCTGAACAATAAAAATGCCCAAATAAAAAGGTAGTAAACCCAAAATGGCTTTGTAAATAAAAGTATACCAGTGACTGAGCCTACGAGTGACTAGAGAAGGCCAGCCAACCCTGGTATACAAAGTACAGTGGTGCGTAAGGGTTTTGCAGTTTAAAATAAATCTCAAAGTACCATGATAAAGAGTGTCAATTGATCTCAAACACTGAGCGGAAGCATTCATATATAAAATATCCCCATAGTCTAGTAAAGGCATAAATGTAGCTGATACTAGCCTCCTTCTGGCTTCAAAAGAAAAACAGGCCTTATTCCTAAAATAAAATCCCAATTTCAGCTTCAATTTTTTTGTAAGTTGTTGAATATGCAATTTAAAAGAGAGGCCGTCATCAATTAGAATTCCAAGATATTTATATGAGGTTACAACCTCAATCTCCTTGCCCTGACAGGTAGTAACAGGTGAAAGGTTCAGAGGTCTATTTCTTGCATTAGAAAACACCATTAGTTTAGTTTTGTCAGTATTGAGGATAAGCTTCAATTGACACAAGGTATGTTGAACAGTATAAAAAGCAGTTTGCAAGTTCTGGAAAGCTTTTGTAAGAGATGAGGCACAACAGTAAATAACAGTATCATCAGCATAAAAATGAAGTTGTGCATTTTGGACATTTTTGTCTAAATCATTAATATAAATAGTGAATAAGAGAGGACCAAGTACAGAGCCCTGGGGCACACCATTCAGGACAGACAATTTAACAGACATAAGCCCATCAAATTGAGTGCACTGAGTTCTATCAGACAGATAGTTAGCAAACCATGCAACTGCATGCTCCGAAAGACCTACACTCAACAATCTCTGCCTTAGTATAGCATGATCAACTGTATCAAAAGCCTTAGAGAGATCAATAAAAAGTGAGACACAGTGCTGTTTTTTGTCAAGGGCTTCAGTGATATCATTTAAAACCTTCATGGCTGCTGTAATTGTGCTATGCTTCTTCCTGAAGCCCGATTGATACATTGATAAAATAGAGTTAGTAAATAAAAACTCTTTTAGCTGTTCACTTACAAGGGTTTCAAGTATTTTCACCAGGGGTGACAGCTTTGAGATTGGCCTATAATTATTTAAAAGAGTTGGATCTCCCCCTTTTAAAAGTGGTAGGACAAATGCTGATTTCCAGATCTTTGGAATTTCATTACATTCCAGGGTTAGATTGAACAGATATGTAAGTGGTTCAGCTATGAAATCAGCTGCCAGATTCAAAAAGCAGGGATCCAAAAGATCAGGACCTGCAGGCTTTCTTTGATCTAAGGATTTCAGGGCTTTATGTACCACCTGCACTGAGAATGGCAGAAAACTAAAAGTTTGACCAGCTCTCACTGGTTCATCCACACAGGGTTGTACAGAGACAGAGGACACTGGTTCATCCACACAGGGTTGTACAGAGACAGAGGACACTGAATCAAACAGCCTACCAGATGATACAAAGTGCTCATTGAAACAATTCAGCATTTCAGTTTTGTCATATATAGCAACAGAGTCCTTCAAAACACATGACGGTAATTCATTAACATTACTGTTACCAGACATAGACTTAATAGCATTCCAAAACTTTCTAGGGTCATTCAGGTTATCAGTGGTAACAGACATAAAATATTCAGACTTGGCCTTCCTGAGAAGAAAAGAACACTTGTTTCTTAACTGCCTAAAAATAAGCCAATCAGCATCAGAACAAGATTTCCTTGCTTTAGCCCAGGCTAGATTACGGTCGTGAATAATACAAGACAGCTCAGAAGAAAACCATGGATTATCCCGCCCTTTAACCCTGAACCTGCGGAATGGTGCATGTTTGTTTACTATTTGGAAAAAACCATCATGAAAGAATATCCAGGCAGTTTCCACATCAGGGATAAGCTCAATCTTGCTCCAGTCAAAATAAAACAAATCATGAAAGAAAGCCTGCTCATTAAAACACTTCAAATTTCTCTTACGAATAAAACGTGGATTTGTCTTTGGAACCTTAGTATTTCTAACAGCAACAACAGCACAATGGTCACTTAAATCATTACAAAAAACACCAACCGCAGAATATTTATGTGGAACATTTGTCAATATCAAATCAATCAGGGTAGATTTATCAGGGCATTTAAGATTTGGGCGAGTGGGTGAATTAATCAACTGGGTAAGATTCATAGAATTACAAAACATTTTTAAATCATCAGACACCGGCTTTAACCAACACCAGTTGAGATCACCAATCAAGATCATTTCACTGTAAAGAAGTTTAGACATAAGGTGCGTCAAAGAAGAAAATGCATCACCAAGAGCAGAGGGGGGTCTATAACAGCCAATCACAGTTATAGAGAGGCCCTTTGAAACCTCAATATTCAAAGCAAGAAATTCCAACTGTTTATAAATAGTTTCAGACTTTGCCACACTTACATGGAATTTAGATTTTACATATATAGCCACACCCCCACCTTTCTTAACCCGATCTGCACGATAAACATTGTAACCACTTATACAAATATCCTTATCAAAAATAGACTTGCTGAGCCAGGTTTCCGAAAACACAATTACATCAGCATCAGTTGATTTAGCCCAAATCCTAACCCCATCAATTTTTGACAACAGGCTGCGTACATTTAAATGAAAAATACCAAAACCAGATCTTGATTTAAAATCAGAGGGGGTTTGGAGACATTGCATATCAGGGCCAGGGTTAGGTTGCACATTACCTGATATCAACAACAGAAGAATAACTAGGCACCTCTGTTTAATAACCTTGCACGGCTTCTCTTTTTTAAGAGACCTACTGCAAGCGAATTCTACAAGTGAGTTTCCAGACAATACAAAACAGTCATTTAAAACCATTAGACTTTGGTAGTGACACAAATTCGTACTGTTCACATCATGCCACAAATGCATCGGCACTTGGACGAGTGGACCGAGTGAAAAAGAGCGAGTTCCTGCAGACAAAATGTCTAATGGACGCGAGAGTACATTGTCAGATGTACTCACCCTGCGACAATGTTCGTTTTCTCCAGAGTTCAATAAAGTCAGTGCACAAAGCAATACCACGTAAATTGTCATTTTCTCTGACCAAAAAACAAGAGGCCAACGAAGGTAAGTGGAGAGAGGGACAGCGTGTATGTGAGTCAATGTGAGTGTTTGCGCGTGTGAGTAGATTGAGTGTTGAGGGCGATAGAGAGAACGGGTTGAGCTGCCACTGACAGCCAGGCGAAGAGCAAGGAGCAGCTCGGACAAGACACTCCGCGGACTAACGAGGAACTCAGGCCAGCCAGAGATAGGGTTACTTTGGTAAACTTCAAGTAATGAAGTTCCGAGTTGAGGAGGACCCGTGATCTTTACACCAGCAAAAATAAAATAGTTTGCACTACGCAACAACGAAGTTACGCAACCATAAATAAATAGATTATTAGTAGGTTAAAATGTACTAGTCACAAACAAACGACTTGACATGCTGCCATCTTGGATGATGTAATTTAAAATATGATTTTAAACCTTAACCACTCTGCTAACCTTATGCCTAACCTCTGACCTCTGACCCCTGACCCTAATCTTAAATTAAGTTTTTATAAATTTTTACAATAGACCGTTTTGACTTTGTGGCTGAGGTAACTAATGAAAACCCAGATTTAGACGATAGCTACAAATCATTCCAAGCAAACAGTTTGAAGCACACTTATTCAACTTCCACCCTCCCCCCAAAAGATATACCAAATAGTTTATTTCATTTTCGTGCCACGGGTAGAGTGAGGCTGCAGTAGCCTACTGCAGCCTTTATACTTTTTAGTTCTTGGCTACTTTTGGTTTATTTCCAATGATACATAAAACGTTGCTTCAACACAAGACCTGAACATGTTTCTGACTTGCCTTAATAGACAGGTTGGTTGTTTAGCAACAAAACTGACAAAACTAAACTATATTTCGTCTCCAAATGTTTATTGAAAACATAAATTCATTTGCACAATGAACAGTTTTTGTCTCTCAAATACATCTTTAAGGTTGTTGGTTGGCTAGCTAGCGCATTTTTGCCATATTAGGGACAGATCGACATTTACTGAGGGTGAGGAGCTGGTCCAACTCAAAGTGTCATAAAAAAAATGTACCTCCTCCCCAAAGTTAAACATATTTTCACATCACCCTCCCCTTGTACTATTAAATAAATTGAACCCCCTCCCCCCTCATAGAATTAACTCAAAATAATGTTTACGACCCTATGTTTATAAATGTGGATATCGACTTTGCCACTTCAGCATGCTTTTGTGGTAGAGTCGATGCCACGCAGGGCTACGGGCCAGAAGGTTGAGGGTTCACCGACCACCACAGACGAGCTCACTCTCCCTGTCTGTTTCATTACACTACGATCAGAGCCGGCTGCAGACAATGATCAGCTAGGGGGAAATCTGATTTTCAACATTTTGATGCCATATATATAATTATATAAAATAAATGTATATGCAACAGATTTTCCACCAACAGGTATTTGTGCCAATGCGCCTGTCACGACTTCCTCCGAAGCTGCCACCTCTCCTTGTTCGGGCAGGCTTCGGCATTCGTCGTCACCAGCCTTCTAGCCACTGCCGCTCCTCATCTCATCATTCCATTTGTTTTGTCTTGTTTATTACACACACCTGCTTCATATCCCCTCATCAGTACCTGTATAAGTGTTCCCTCTGCCCCCTTGTCTTTGTGTGTGATTCTTTATTGTGGAGAGTAGTGAAGCCCGGTGGAGCTCCTTGTATTTTGTATCGCCGGGATATTTCCCAGAGTGCCTTGTATTTTCCAGTGCGCCTGTTTTGCGCACTGGAGTGTTTTGACGCGTTACTGCGTAACTCTGTGGTTGCGGAATAAAGCCTGTTATTCTGTGATTTACCCTCCTGCGCCTGACTCTTTCAACATCACCTCATCACAGCGCCACACAATAAACAAAGCATACCGACTTCGGGCACTTCATTATCATGGTTTGCATTTTCAACACCACAAGAAATAGACTGTCAATCTGGACAAACAGAAAATACATCCCTCCCTACCATGTAGGCTTACCCAGTATCGAAGTCTTGGATTGACAATCTCAGAATGTCATTCAACTTTTTGGTGTTTTGTAACAGATGTTTCTTTCCATTCATTAATTGGTCACTGCACAGTTTGGATTGATTGATTGATGGATTTTATTTGTCAGTAAAAAAAATTGATATATAAACAAATACTTTTTAAAGTGACCGGGATTGCACAATAAAGTTGGGGATTTATTTCCATTGTGGTCCCTATTCATAAGTACAGTGTCTTTCGGAAAGTATTCAAACCCATTGACTTTTCCACATTTTGTTAGGTTACAGCCTGATTCTAAAATGGATTAAATCGTTTTCCCCCCCTCATCAATCTACACATAATACCCCATATGACAAAGCAAAAACTGGTTTTTAGACATTTTTGCAAATGTATTAAAAATAAAAAACGGAAAAATCACATTTACATAAGTATTAAGACCCTTTACTCAGTACTTTGTTGATGCACCTTTGGCAGCGATTACAGCCTCGAGTCTTCTTGGGTATGACGCTACAAGGATCTCTCTGTACTTTGCTCTGTTCATCTTTCCCTCGATCCTGACTAGTCTCCCAGTACCTGCCACTGAAAAACATCCCCACAGCATGGTGCTGCCACCACCATGCTTCACCGTAGTGATGGTGCCAGGTTTCCTCCAGACGTGACGCTTGGCATTCAGGCCAATGAGTTCAATCTTGGTTTCATCAGACCAGAGAATCTTGTTTCTCATGGTGTGAGAGTCCTTTAGGTACCTTTTGGCAAACTCCAAGCGGGATTTCATGTGCCTTTTACTGAGGAGTGGCTTCCATCTGGCCACTCTACTATAAAGGCCTGATTGGTGGAGTGCTGCAGAGATGGTTGTCCTTCTGGAAGGTTCTCTTATCTCCACAGAGGAACTCTGGAGCTCTGTCAGAGTGACCATCAGGTTCTTGGTCACCTCCCTGACCATTTTCCCCCGATTGTTCAGTTTGGCCAGACGACCAGCTCTAAGAAGAGTTTTGGTGGTTCCAAATGTCTTCCATTTAAGAATGATGGAGGCCCCTGTGTTCTTGGGGACCTTCAATGCTGCAGCAATTTTTTGGTACCCTTCCCCAGATCTGTGCCTCGACACAATCCTGTCTCGGAGCTCCACGGACAATTCCTTCGACCACATGGCTTGGTTTTTGCTCTGACATGCACTGTCAACTGTGGGACCTTATGTAGACAGGTGTGTGCCTTTCGAAATCATGTCCAATCAATTGAATTTACCACTGGTGGACTCCAATCAAGTTGTAGAAATGTCTCATGGATGATCAATGGAAACAGGATGCACCTGAGCTCAATTTCAAGTCTTATAGCAAAGGGTTTGAATACTTATGTAAATAAGGTATTTCTGTTTTTTATTTTTAATACATTTGCAAAAATGTTTAAAAAAAAATCTGTTTTCACCCTGTCATTTTGGGGTATTGTGTGTAGATTGGTGAGGGAAACAAATATTTTATCAATTTTAGAATAAGGCTGTAACGTAACAAAATGTGGAAAATGTTAAGGGGTCTGAATACTTTCCGAATGCACTGTACATATACAATTACATAGATATAGACACATTACAGAGATAGAGATGAAACAATTCTCAACCTCCAGATAAGTACAAGGGGGGAGTTTAAGTACAATTCTTACAAGCTTGGGGCTGTTGGTGAACCATGTGCAGGCATAATCAAAGTGACACTGGACTAACGTTGGGGCTGTTGGTGAACCATGTGCAATGTTAGGAAAATTTGGCACCGGACAACATGTCAGGGAAGATATTAATTTACCGGTTATTTGAGAAATGTTATGGACATCCATATGCATTCAGATCCAACCTGGCACAGCCAGTGCCATCAATAAACAAGGGATGTTGGCCAAATGAGCCACATTTACGTGTCCTTAAAAACACTTTCCTATTGTTTTAGGCTACTTTTCTAAAACAATTGTAGTATCTTAAACAGTCTACAAATGCTGATTGTTGCAGGAAAGTGTGATAGAGGGAACTTGGCCCTAAGATTTTGCTGATGTGGCAAAATGATGTAATAGATGACCTTTACTCTACTTTGCTGAAAACATCTGGAAAGCATTACTAATGTTCATGGAAAGATGATATGGGGAGAGACGTGAAAAAGACTAGGGATTGGTGTGTTGGAATCACGTCATGCTCTGTCATGTATGATATAAATGCCATGTCTTGGACAATAGGGGAAGAATAGCTAATCAGATTGGCTCGGGCTGTTTTCCAGACATCTGCAGGAGTCTGTCAAATTCTGATGCTGGAACCTTTGTTATAATAAACCTTTGAAAACAGAGTACAGTGTCGGCGGATCTTCCTTATCATTACAGCATGGACCAGCAAAAGTGTTTCTTTTAGTAACCACATTTAATGGCGACGAGGTAGTTTTATTTTATTTTTTATTCTTTTTGGGACGTGTTATGTCTTTTCTTTGCATTCCATTCCTGGGCTACAAAACGACTACCTCTCAGGAAGCCGGCAACTAAGGGTAAGTTTTTTATCACTAAATCATTGGGCGCTGGTCGTTTTGTGAGTCCAGAGTGTGTGCGTTAGAGATGTACCGTTAAAATTACTTATGCGTGCATTTTGCTGGTTCTTTTTGCTGTGTGATAGGAATTCCGTTCTAAATTTTCTAAATTAGTTTGAGTGTCTGTAGGACACACCGACAGGACACCGATGTTTTGGCTTGAATAAAAGTGCAAGGAGTGTCCAAGGAAAGGCTTAGAGGATAACGTTTGAAATGAGTTGACAGTATACTTTTAGGGCGCCGTTAATTTAAGGAAGCCCTCAAACGAGGCGATCATTAGAGATGGGCCATAAATCTTGATAGTTATTAGATTAACTCTCAAGTCAGTTCTCGGGACTGCTGGTTTAAGACAATATATTCAATTGTAAGTTTACCGCTCTGAATTTGTTTGACGAAACATCTGTCTGAAGTAATCCTCTCTTTTGAATGTCTAAAACCGGAAGGTAGCAGAAATTTAGCAAATGGAATATAAAGAAATAACAACGGCGATAGATGGATCCAATTTCTCTCTGTGTGTGTGTCTGAAATGAGAAAAGCGCATTTCTCTGTCAGCATGTGTGTGCGAAACAAGAGTGAGTGTGGCTGCGTGCTTGATGACTTCCAGATGTGTGTCGACTAAGGCTTTGACCAGAGTTTTTTAGTCTCTTGTAAATAAATGTCTTAGGTATTTATCTTTTCAAATGTTAAGCCCCTAGAGTAAAAAGTTAAAACCCCTACAACACAGTTAAGGTTAAATATCTTATGAGTCTCTGTTTGTGAGAACGTTTGTAATTCTTAAACTATATAAACTATGAGCCCCCTGGAAGGACTATAAGTTTAAAGATCTTATGAGTCTCTATAAAAAGAGAACGTTTACTAACGAATCATGAGCCTACAGGGAGGACTTTCTAAGAGTGTATAGAGATGTTTTATATTTCATAACGTCATTACTATAAATCTGCAGATAAGTGATAACAAACTTCGAAGTTGGATATGTCTTGTATGTTCTATGTGTTCAGTTTGTGAGAAGTCTTATTGTATGTCTTGTATGTTCTATGTGTTCAGTTTGTGAGCTCTGTTAATGTCTTAAGTCTTATTGTATGTCTTGTATGTTCTATGTGTTCAGTTTGTGAGCTCTGTTAAAGTCTTCAGTGTTATTGTCTATGGGAGGAGAGACCGGAGCAACAGCGGGTCTGTTTATAGGTCCTTACACTCTGAAATCACATTGGTGACTGAACTGCGCACGCGTAGGATTTATGACTTTAGCCACTCCCCTGCACTGAACTGATTGGGAGAGTCCACTTCAGTGCAGCCAAAAAAGACAACGGGAGGGGGAATTTTGCACACAAGTGAAATCTTCTTTTGAATTAACTATTGCTTGACTGTAAAACTGTTTGGTTGATAATCGGTTGAGTTGGTGAATGAGAGATATATTGACGGATTAAAAATAATAATACTAAAATAAATGAATAAAATAAAATGTTATTGAGCTATTTATAATATTCCTGAGTTAAGCTGTTTGCTTATTTCTTAGCGTGAATGTGGAAAAACTATAAACTAAACTCTTCTTTGTCCTTTTGTCCTTCTGTCATACGAGAGACGAGAAGGAGGAGACAGAGAGAGAGAGAGAGAGAGGAGGGGCTGACATCAACTGACATCAGAGACGGCAACCCAGTCCAAATTAAGGCCAGTGCTGTTATTATTCACAAATCTACTTTCCCTCACAGGATATAATTGATACATTGTGTTTACATAGAATATTTCATGTTGTGACCATTTCGCAAGAGCTTGGCAACAGACTGATGAATTTATGTAATTGATAATTGCACATTACAGTTTTTGTCAATGACTTGTTTTGATTAGAGTTGTGTTGGAATTCCAGCATTGAAATTATTCTGTAAAATTAAGGTAATTAATTGCTTATTAAGCAATTGGGTAGTGTTGCTGGTACAGGTATTTTATTTTTGAATTGCTCTGGAGTTGACTACTTTCCTTTACTCTTCCTCATCGGATGTGGTAAGATTGCCACTAATCAATAATTTGGTAAAATAAAATTCACAGAATAATTAGTAATTCATTATTTGATTGATTGATTTGATTGAGTCGGTTGATTGATTTATTGATTTGATTTGTTGATTGATTGACTTGATTGGATTACTTAGTTGATTGATTGATTTGATTAAATTAGTTGATTGATTTATTGATTTGATTTGTTGATTGATTGACTTGATTGGATTACTTAGTTGATTGATTGATTTGATTAAGTTAGTTGATTGATTTATTGATTGATTGATTCATTTGATTAGTAATTGATTAGTTGATTGGTTGGATTGATTGATTGATTAAATTAGTTGATTGATTTATTGATTTGATTAGTTTATTGATTTGATTGGTTGCGTTGATTGATTTGATTGATTAGTAATTCATTGATTGATTTGATTGATTGGTAATCCATTGATTGATTTGATTGGTTAGTTTGTTGATTGGATTAATTGATTGATTGATTTCATTGGTAATTGATTGATTGATTGATTGATTGGTTCATTAGTTGATTGATTGATTAATTTGATTTATTGATTGATTGATTTGGTTAGTTCATTGGTTGGATTAATTGATTGATTGATTTCATTAGTAATTGATTGACTGATTGATTGAATTGGTTGATTGATGTATTGATTTGAATTGGTTAATTGATTGATTGGATTAATTGATTAATTATTTTTTAATTAAAAAAATAAAAAATAAAAATAAAAAAAAAAAAAAAAAAAAGGGGGAAAACTAGAGGGTAACACATAACAAGTGCATTACAATGGGAAAAAAGGACATCAAAACTACAAAAGCAATTACTCCTCTTCATGTAGTACAGAATAGTAATCCACTAGTTAATGGTATAGCAAAATTATCTGAAAAATGGAATAAACGTTGGCCTGACATTGAACAACCATGGCCATTGGAAGGCACACTTAATCCAGACGTCATCAAGATAATGCAAGTGCTTGTATCCACGTATAAGACAGATCAAAAGAAGGGGAAGAAAGGAAAACTTCGTCAAGAAAAAAGACAAAGAGAGCTGGGTGTTCTTAAGCTTTTTGAAAATGAAGGACAAAAACTGATAAAAGACACAAAAGATAAGAGAGACAGAGGTGCAGAGAAAATGGCAAAAGAGGTGAAGGTGACAGAAAAACTGATTGCAGAAGTTAATACACCTTTCTCATATATGGATTCAGCAAAAACACCCCCACCTTATGAGAAAGAAGCCAAGTTTAAGGACGTTTATCCTCAGCTTCCAGTGATCATTCAGGAAGGTGATTATTGCATCAGAGATGAGGATGAACGAATAATAGAGAGGGGACAAGCAGAAACGACCATAAAGATGAATCCAAACTCCAAAGGCAGGAAGACAACGAGATCTCTGGAGACTAAGGGTAGAGTGAGATCAAGGAGGATGGAACTTGGTGATGACGATGATGATGAGGATGATCAGAGTGATTCAGAAGAGATCATGGGTGGATATGACCCTGTCATCAGACAGAGGTTGGCCAGAGCGGAAAGAAGGGGTGATGGAAGTTGGAAGAAGAAGAATACAAGCGATTCAAGCCCTGGTGAAAATGAAGATGGAGACAGCGATGAAGATTTGGAGACTAAAGGTGCTTCATGTTCAAGAGGATTTTATCCTCCAATGACTAACACAGAAGAAATAGAAGGTGATATAGACCGATGCGTATCATACCTGTATAAGGCCAATGATTTAGAAGAAGTAAAAGAACTGGAAGACCGACTCAAGAAGCTGCTGAGGAAAGAATCCCAAGAATCTGAAAAGAGATATACATTGAGGCCAAGGAAAGATGGCACTAGTAAGAGAATTATGCCGGTGATCATTCGAGGACAAAACCTAGAATATAAGCCTTTGCAGAACACCGATATGTCAGATATACTTGAGAAGCTGCCTACTCTTCAAGATGGAGCATATCCTTGGATTTCAAAGTTGGAAGAAATTACGGTGGGGACACAGTCTGCCATAGGAGACATTAAGAGACTTTTGGCTAATCTCCTTGGGATTCCAGGCATGGAAGAAATTTTTCAGAGAGCTGGACTTCATAGATACGTGGGAACTGCTGTGAATGATCCTGAATTGTTGGCTGCAAGCAGGAATCGGCTGTGGAGAGCACTGAAGGATACGTTTCCAACAAATGTGCATCCTGACAACATTCTGATTGACCCACTAGGACAACAAGAAAATCCGAGAGCCTACGTGTCAAGAGTTCATCAAGTATGGAGAAATATTACCGGAAATGATCCAGATGTGAGTCAAATTGAGCAGTCAATCTTGAGAGCTAAACTACAGATGGGACTGCCCTTACCGGTAAGGAGCAAACTGGCAGAAGTGGTTGGACTTGGAAGCATGACAAAAGGCGTCTATACAGATCATATAGCCCATCAAGTGGATCTGTACCGGAAAAAGGAACACAACCAGAAAGAACAGGACCAAGAAACTCTCAGAAAACTCAATCAAATACAACTGGTGGAGAATAAGAAGGAGAAAAAACAAGCTCTGGTTATGCAGAACCAGGGTAAACCAAATCAACAATCACTGCCACAGCTTCAACCAAACCAGTTCCAACCACAATTGTACCAGACACCAATAGCGGTACCAGTTGTTTCATATCCACAGCCAGTTTCTGGACAGAGACAGAATTGGAGAGGAAGAGGACGAGAAGGTTCAGGAAGAGGAAGAGGAGGAAGATTCAAGCCACACTTCTTGCAATCTTCAGAAGTGTGTTATAATTGTGGACAGGTTGGTCATTTTGCCCGTGAGTGTAATGGGCCAGAAGGTAACACCAGAGGGAATTTCAGAGGAAGATACAGGAGCCAGTCAAGATCATCTGGAGGACCGGTGAACCCTTATAGGGGCCCGGAGCAAGGATTCTAGAGGTGCCCAGAAGATCCGAAAGGGGGGTGTCAGCTGGTAGCATCAGGACCGGAAAAAGATCCAACAATTGAGGTAAAAGTAAACAAACGACCATTGGAAGTGATGGCGGATAGCGGAGCTGCTTTTACCTGTGTTCGGCCTGAAGATGCTACACATCTCCCTATGTCCAATCAACTAATTAGGACAATCGGATTTGAGGGAGTGAAACAGCTGATTCCTCTTACGGAACCAATTGAGCTCTGCTATGAAAATCAGAAAATTACAATACCCATACTAGTATCAGAACATACACCTATTGCATTGTTGGGAAGAGATGCATTGTGTAAGTTGAACTGTACAATAAAATGTACACCAGACGGCTGTCTGGTAGAGATGCCAAAGGAAAATGTTTACCAATTGTCGATGACAACTGAGATGGATTCTTCTTCAGTATTCTGGATTGGAAATCTCAGTGAAGATTTTTTGAAGCAGGCTAAGATATGGGAGAAATTCATTGTGACAAACATGCCAGATGCGAGGCTTCCGGAATATCCATCTCATTGTACGCTCAAGTATTTCAAGAATGCTGCCCAATCGGACTCAGAGGAATGGCTGAGTCGTCAACCAAAGAAAGTTCAACTTACCTCATGTTGCATAATTTTAGGACCACAAGGAGCAGCTATGAAGATAAACACAGACGATTATCTGGATAAAGAATTTGAGATTGAGAAGAGTGTGCCACATGTGACCTTGTTGGTTTCTGAAGGCTATGAGCAGAAGCAAATAGGAGAAATTATGACAGAAGCAGAGAAAGCTGTTTTCATACCGATGAAAGAGAATTTGGCGATCTGGAGGACTGAAGATCATCGATTTCTCAAAATCATGATTTCGGCTCAAGGACAAGGAGAGCCACAAGCTGTACGGATAACACACGAATCTATTTGCAGCATGAAGATGGATTCAGACCCTATGAAAGAGGAGATGTTGCAACAAGTTCCAGAATTTCTGTGGTCTCAACACAGTACCGATATTGGACTTGTGAAATCAGCCCAACCGGTGAAAGTTGAACTTCGACCAGGAGCCAGACCTCCTTGGAAGAATCAGTATCCATTGAAAGATGAAGCAATCCAAGGGATCGAACCACAAATTGAAGGACTTTCGAAAGCAACTGTTTTAAGGACAACAAAAAATCCTCAGAGTAACACACCTTTGTTACCTGTGAAAAAACCAGATGGAACTTATCGTGTGGTTCATGACTTGAGAGCAGTGAATGAGGTAGTAACTGACTTTCCAGCGGAAGTGCCAGACCCGCATACTTTGTTAGCCCAAATTCCTCCTGATGCGACACATTTTACGGTGTTAGACTTATGTGGTGCATTTTTTAGTGTTCCACTTAGTGTAGAGAGTCAGGGTTTATTTGGGTTCACATATAAGGGACAGTTCTATGAGTACAATCGCTTACCACAGGGTTTTCGGCACAGCCCGCACATCTTCAATAAAGTATTGAAGGAAGATCTGGTAGGGATAGATCAGATATTGCAAAGCACTGTCATTCAGTATGTAGATGATATAATTATCTGCTCACAGGATAAGGAAACATGTCATAGAGACTCAATTAAACTGCTACAGGTATTGGCAGAAAAGGGACATAAGGTTTCACAGAAAAAGTTGCAATATTGCCAGGAGAAGGTTGTCTATTTGGGTCAGACAATAACGCACGGAAATCGAAGCATTTCGGATAGTCAATTGGAAGCTATTCGTAAGGCTCCGAAGCCTAGAACTGTCAGAGAGATGATGACATTTCTTGGTATTGCTGGATATTCTTCAGCTTGGGTTGAGAGCTATGCTAGTTTGACAGGACCTTTGAGAGCTATGGTAAAGGATACTGGAAATGGTCAACTCCATAGCAATCTTTCCTGGACACAGGAAGGCCTTGTGGCATTTGAAACGATCAAACAGAGGTTGCAGGAGGCACCTGCACTCACATTACCAGACTACTCTAAGAATTTTCTGCTATATGTGTCTACTTCTACTGGAGGCAAATATGCATGTGCAGTTCTTTGTCAGCCGACAGGCACAGGGACAAATCCTCAGCCTATTTCCTACTACTCTACTGCCTATTCAGAAGTAGAACTAGGACTACCACTGTGCTACAGAGCAATGGTGGGAGTATATTCAATGTATAACAAAGCATCATCCGTTACAATGGGTTACCCAGTAACAATTCTTACCCATCATAGTCTCAGAAATCTTCTGAACTTTGGGAAATATACATTGACTATGCCTAGGCTCAGAGACTATCACAGGCTCTTAGAGCAGGAAGATGTCACCCTAGTAAGGTGTGATACGGTGAATCCAGCCGAGAATTTGCCAACTTCAGAGGATGGTGAACCACATGATTGTGTCCAGGAAGCAGAGAAATACTCAAGGCTTCGATCAGATTTGCAAGCCTTTCCATTACGTGAAGCAGACCTGGAGTATTGGACTGATGGGTCTTGTTATCGTGTGGGAGACAAGTTGTGCGCTGGCTATGCAGTAGTCAAAGCCCAAGGAACTGGATTTGTCGTCGAGAAGGCTGAAGTAATACCACAGCCTGCGTCTGCACAACTTGCTGAACTTGTGGGGCTAACAGAAGCATGTTTGTTAGCAGAAGGAAAGCGAGTAACGATATACACTGATTCAGCATATGCACATAGTGTATGTCATCTGTTCGGAGCAGTGTGGAAAGGTCGAGGGTTTAAGAAAACGGATGGTTCTCCGATACAACATCATGCGCAAATAATGAAACTGTTACACGCTATGATGAAGCCTACAGAGATAGCGATAGCTAAGTGTGCAGCTCATAGGACAGATGTGTCGAAAGTTACACAAGGGAACAAAGCTGCTGATGAAGCTGCAAAAGCCGTCACAGGAGCGGACAAATTGGGCAAAGTTTTTCTGGTCACTCATGCAGTGGACTTGGAAGACAAAATTACGCTTAAGGATGTGATTTTGATGCAGGAAGCTGCTTCTACGATCGACAAACAGTTATGGCTTGACCGAGGTGCCGTCAAAGATGCTACTGGTCTGTGGAGAAACCATGAGGGGTTGATAGTAGCGCCTCCAGACCTATTAGGTCTGATGATTCAGGAAGCACATGGGTTAGCTCATGTTGCAAGGGGGGAGGTTAAAAGAAAGATCACAAAGGAGTATGGTTGTTGGGCACCATATTTGCTTGAACAAATTGACCATGTCATAGGCAGGTGCACAATTTGTCTGAAAAACAATGTTCGCCGGGGTGTGACTGTTCTTCCTGGCCACATTCCTACACCGAGAGGTCCTATGCGTGAGTTGGTTATCGACTTTGTTGATATGATAAAACCAGTTGATGGGAAAAGGTACATGTTGGTGGTTGTTGACAGATTTTCACGATGGCCGGAGGCCTGTCCAACCAAGCGAAAAGATGCTCAGTCGGTTGCTAAGTTCTTGTGCAAAGAAGTCATAAGCAGGTGGGGATTTCCCGACCGAATATCCTCAGACAATGGGAAAGAATTTGTGGATAAATCAGTGAAATTGACGTTGCAAAAATTGGGAATTAAGCAACGTCTAGGAGCAGTTTATCACCCACAAAGTCAAGGGATTTGTGAAAGAATGAACGGTGTCTTGAAAAATCGCATTATCAAAATTTGCCAGCATACGGGTCTAAACTGGATAGCGGCGCTTCCTTTAGCATTAATGGTGTGTCGCTCAAGTGAGTTGCGTGATCTACGTATGACACCCCATGAACTGGTCACAGGAAGAAGGATGCCTACGCCTTGTTTGCGAACAAGCGGAAAGGGTCCAAGCTTGGCTCTCCTGGAAGATGAAATGAGAGCATACGTTACATACATGGCCAATTTTCATAAAAAGCTGTCCACGTATGTTTCTGACAGGCAAAGAAAAGAAGAGGTGCAGGAGAAGCTTGATGAGCAAAAAAGGAGTACAGTGCAACCGGGGGACAAGGTGTTCGTGAAGGTATTTAGAAGGAAGTGGTATAACGAACGCCGTGAGGGACCATTTGAGGTTGTTCGTAGTACTGGAACAGCTGTGCAGGTTAAAGGATCTCCAACGTGGTATCATTTGTCACATTGCGTTAAAGCACCTGGAGAAGTGGTGCCACGCATAGAGAGAGAGGATGTTGAAGGCTCAAGAGAGCAGGATGACGATAGGGAAGAACAGGTGGAAGGAGAGATGCCTGACAATATCCAGAGTCAACACCCGGAAGGAGAGATTGTTCATGTTGTGGACAACATTGATGATAATGTGTACACTTCTGATGATGCCAGAGATGACTCTGCAATGGATGGGAAGGAAAAGAGATTTGGGGACATTGACTTTCAATACGTCCCAGACACAACAGGGAATACTTCAGTGGACTGTGAAACCACGGAGATCACCAAGGGCAACTCTGTTACAGGAGAAGCTGATGATTCAGTTAGACAAAGTAGGCCCAGACCAGTTAGGAGAAAAGTCAGACCAAAACGTTACGAGAACTAGGGTAGAAGTAACCCTAGGAAAGTCAGCTCAGCTTCCATGCCAGTGCACGAGAGAGAACAGTGGTGAAGGGAAATTTAGAGTTCAGTGGGAAGACAACCATGGCAGGAGTTTAGATCTATTAGGAGCAGTTGCATTGAGAAAGTATGCGTTGCTGAATGATAAGAGAAGAATGAAGATTGAGGGTGATTGTACTCTCTATGTGTACAATTCCCAGCAGGAGGATCAAGGCGATTATAAATGTATTTTTTATAATCCACAGTTTGAAAGTCAGGGATTAGAGTCGGGACTAAGAGTTAATGTAGTGACACTAGTGGTGATAGATGGAAGTATAAGTAAAGAGCTCCAAGGTATAGGGAAAATAGATGAATCCACAACTATTACATCAACACTCCAACCTAATGCAACAACAGTAAGAAGCAATTCAACTCTTTCAACATTGACAGCTGTTAAAGCTATAAATGTATCACATTTCATTACAATGGCGCCTCAGAAACTCGTTCCAACACCAATTTCAGACAAAAATATTGTCATTAGGGCTAGGATGGGTGGTACAGCTCATCTTCCTTGTAGATGTGAGAGACGGAGTGGGGGTGGTGATATTCCTCCCACGTGGAGAGATAATTATGGAGAAGAATTGTTGTTATCAGGACTAGAAGTAGAAGCTGTGCCACCTAGCCAAAGGAAGTATATTTTGTACAACGATATGAAATGGAAAAGGGTTATGAGTGATTGCTCACTCATTTTGCGTAATATTACATGGGAAGATCAGGGAGAATATACTTGTACTTATTTAGAGCCGGCATTCAAATTTGTTCCGGTTAAGAATTACTGGTTAGAAGGCTATGTAACCCGGAAGGTGACGCTTATGATAGAAACTTTAAAGTCTGTTGAAGTTTCCACAGTTACCAAAGGAGTTCAGGAGCAGCATACTACAGTAGCTACTCCAACAATGAATAATACACAGAAGACATCTGTAACTTTGCCACTAGACCTAATCAAGAGTGTTAATACATCAACTAAAGCCACTATTTTAACAATAACTTTGGAAGAAATGAATGTTACAACAGCAATAACAAGCCCCGGAAATGTGACACAGACACCAACAACAACTTTCCTGAAACTAAAGGATGTAGTGAACGTGACTCAGAAGTCTGTGATACAGATGGAGAGTGCTGTAAATGGTAGTAAGGATAGTGTTGAAACAGGAGAACAGATGGTAGCAGTGAATCATGTACATTCATCTGAAATAGTGGAGAATACTATCCCGGGGGTACAGAATGAGTTCTTGGATTTTGATGGAAGACAAGAACATATATCTGATCAATACCGCTCGTTAGGGAAGAGAGAAACTAAATGGAAAGCATATGGATTTGACTCTTCTGTTTTGCAAATTAAAGATAGATGGGCAGGTAGGAATCTATGGTTCCAGCAGTTAACTCATTCTATAAGATCAGTGAGGAATCTTGAGGGTCCATGTCTGCTGAGAATTCCATCACCAGGCACGTGGGGTTCAATCTTAGAGACAGTGGCTCAACCTCTATCAACCGCGTGTCAATCTTATGCTTTATCATGGTTGTTGTATCAGCAACAATCAGTAACAGATATGATGATGTCATTGTCGAGACATTTGTTTAGGCCTAAGTTTAATTGCTCTTGGTTAAATGAATTACCCTATGTCAATTTGTTAGATCAGAATGAAAATCAGTTAACAGCGATTCCTGAAGCATTGGAGGTAAAACCAATAAGGGCTAGAAGCTGCTTTTGTTCAAATAAAACATATGATGGACCAGGTATGTTTATGGGTATATCAGATTGTGATGAGTATATGATGACTTTGGATAAGCATGAACGTAAGGTTAGTGGTGAGACATATAAAGTAACTTTTCATGTTCCATCTAGTAAGAATAGAAGGACTTTGATGGTAAAAGATCAGCTTTTGCCTGGAAATGTGACTATTGGGAATTTTCGAGATATTTGGTGGGTTTGTGGTGATAAAGCATATATATTCTTACCCTATGGATGGACAGGATGTTGTTACATGTCAACGTTGAAACTTCCATATGAGGTCTATACTATCCAAAAGGGAAAGGCATCGGACACTGCTAAATCTGATTCTAGGTCTGGAAATAGGGTGAAAAGGGAAATGGCACAATTTAATAAGTTGGAGTCCTACCATTGGAGGATAAGTCTAGGAGAGAAGTGGGGACTTGGACTTTTTCCATGGTATGGTGTAACATTTTTGGCAGATCACATTGATAATATTACCTATACTTTGCAGGGTTTTGCAAATGAAACAATACGAGGGTTTGATCTTCTGTCAAATACTCAGAGAAGTCACAGACTGACGTTGTTGAAACATGACATGGCTCTTGACTATATTTTAGCCAAACAAGGTGGCTTATGTGTGGCTATGAATCTGACGGGAGATGATTGTTATACTTTAATCCCCGATAGTTCCGATAATATCACTAGTGTTATAGATGCATTGAAGAGTATAAGGGATGCGTTTGGTCAGTCAGAAGGAGCTGGATGGTCAGCGAAGGCTTGGTTGCAAGATCAGTTGGGCCCAGTGGGAGCAGTGATAGTTCAGATTTTGGTAGCAGCTCTTATAGCGCTGTGTGTTATGTTTTGTTTTTGTACTCTGTTGTTGACTTTTGCGAAGGCTATGATATTGAGATGGGTTGGAGTTGTGATGCCTGGGGACAACACTCAGATGCCGTTGTTAGCTGTTACTGAACTGGATGGAGATAAACAAGTAGAGCTAGATGGAGTATTGATGGATAGATATCCATTTTAAATATCCGATCATTTTTCACGTCTTTACATATTATTGTGATATTTAGTGTTTTGATATGAATCAAAGGGGGGAAATGGAATGTCATTCATTTTATATCTAATTTCATATATCAATTTTAGTTGACATTGATGTTTTAATTTGCATGTGTTGTTTTGCAAAAGATACTGTTTGGTATTTTCTTTTCTTCCAGAAGCATATGGGGGAATATGTAGAGGGACTCAAATACTCAAACATGGACAATATGAATGGACTGGAGGAAGTGGAACAAGGAAGGAGTGGAAATGTTCCGATTCCATCATCAACGTCGCATTGAAAGACGACACTGTGGAGGAGATGAAGTGTAGTGGACTACATTCCAGTGTTATATTCTTTCTGTATTAATCTTTGAACAATTATGTTTTCTGTGTTGGGTACATGTGGGGACCTCAGATGTTTTTGTTTATTTCGTTGAAGTTTAGGGATATGGGGTCTAGGCAAGGACAGAGAGAATCCACAGGAGGGTCCGATGGGTCGACCAGCCTGAATGTGGACATTTTGATTGTATTTTGTTTGCTGGGGTTTTCATATGTATTCAATTGCATCATAGCTTAGAATGTATTCATGAAGATGTGTGAATTGATCTGGAGTACTTAGGTGGTCGCCTAGGGCAGAGGGGCCGTGAGAGAATTTTCCTGTCTTGACTGACTGATGGATATTTGGAATGAAAGCTGCCAGACAGGTTTTTCGCTCTTACACTCCATGACAATTCATTTACACTCCATGAAAATTTATTTACACTCCATAATAATGTATTTACACTACATACAAAAATGTGTCTATATAAACATGTGTTTAATCTCCATTAATTTTGGTTTATTGTTAAAGTTACTCAAGAGCAAGAATTGTTATTTGTCATAATCCTATTCTTTTTGTTTTCGAGACTTAATTAGTCTCGAAGGGGGGAATATGTAGTATCTTAAACAGTCTACAAATGCTGATTGTTGCAGGAAAGTGTGATAGAGGGAACTTGGCCCTAAGATTTTGCTGATGTGGCAAAATGATGTAATAGATGACCTTTACTCTACTTTGCTGAAAACATCTGGAAAGCATTACTAATGTTCATGGAAAGATGATATGGGGAGAGACGTGAAAAAGACTAGGGATTGGTGTGTTGGAATCACGTCATGCTCTGTCATGTATGATATAAATGCCATGTCTTGGACAATAGGGGAAGAATAGCTAATCAGATTGGCTCGGGCTGTTTTCCAGACATCTGCAGGAGTCTGTCAAATTCTGATGCTGGAACCTTTGTTATAATAAACCTTTGAAAACAGAGTACAGTGTCGGCGGATCTTCCTTATCATTACAGCATGGACCAGCAAAAGTGTTTCTTTTAGTAACCACACAATCATTGTCCACCTCACGGTTCAGCTGTCAGATATTTCAGCACTAAATGTATCAGATGCAAAGCTCTATAGGCTTAGGTGTCCACTGTATGATATATATGTGGACACTACCTTCCCCAATGCATAGTAATGTTTGGTGGAGGAGGAATAATGGTCTGGGTCTGTTTTTCATTGTTCGGGCGAGGCCCCTTAGTTCCAGTGAAGGGAAATCTTAACGCTACAGCATACAATGGCATTCTAGACGATCCTGTGCTTCCAATTTTGTGGCAACAGTTTGGGGAAGGCCCTTTCCTATTTCAGCATGACAATGCTCCCGTCCACAAAGCGAAGTCCATACAGAAATGGTTTGTCCCCATGAGGGAAAATGTTCCTTGTTTTACTATTGAGGACTTTTGGGAATTTTAGGTCCCCACAAGGATAGAAGAACCAATCCACACACACACACACACACACACACACACACACACACACACACACACACACACACACACACACACACTGAAATCAGTACCATGGACAGCCACATGATATTTAGCAACAATGATTGGACTAAAATGTTTTTTGTTATCGTAAAGTTTGTTTTCACTGTATTAAACTAAGCATATGTAGCCTTGTTGATTTGATGATGTTTAAACGTTGAAGTTGAAATGGTGCAGGAATAGCGGAGGGAGGCAGCTCCTGTTGTCTTTTGGCTGACTTGTGGTATCTCTGTGGTTCTAAATCAGTAGTGGTTTAGTAAACTGTTGAAAACATTAACTTGACTGTAAGTCATGTAGGCCTAACTTTGTTACATGCAGTATTTGCTTTGTGGACTTCACCGGACAGATGTTGCTCTCCTGTTTTGTGATGACACAAACAAATGTGTAGTTGAATTTATGCTGAACAAAAATATAAATGCAACATGTAAAGTGTTGGTCTCATGTTTCATGAGCTGAAATAAAAGATCCCAGAAATGTTCCATACGCACAAAAAGCGTGTATTTCTCTCAAATTTTGTGCACAAATTTGTTTACATCCCTGTTAGTGAGCATTTGTCCTTTGCTAATATAATCCATCCACCTGACAGGTGTGGTATATCAAGAAGCTGATTGAACAGCATGATCATTACACAGGTGCACCTTGTGCTGGGCACAATAAAAGGCCACTCTAAAATGTGCAGTTTTGTCACACAACACAATGCCACAGATGTCTCAAGTTTAGAGGAAGCGTGCAATTGGCATGCTGACTGCAGGAATGTCCACCAGAGCTGTTGCCAGAGAATTGAATGTTCATTTCTCTACCATAAGCCATACAATATTCAAAAAATATGCAACAATATCAATATTCAAATCAAAAAAAGCAGTAGCAACAATATTGCAGAACATAATAAACCTAATCTGGATAGGAGCCAGTCAAACTACTGTATTCCCAGACCAGTGATTCACAATATGGGCAATAGCAACAGCTCCCCCTATTGGTCTGATAAGGACATTGTGGTCCTCTGTAGCTCAATTGGTAGAGCACGGCGTTTGTAACGCCAGGGTAGTGGGTTCGATCCCCGGGACCACCCATACGTAAAAATGTATGCACACTTACAAGTCGCTTTGGATAAAAGCGTCTGCTAAATGGCATATTATTATTATTATTATTATTGAAGAGGCTCCCATTTTTAGATCCAATGTCGTTTTACAGAATTTGGCAGTATGTCCAACACAGGAGGCTGCTGAGGGGAGAACGGCTCTTAATAATGTCCGGAACGGCTCCAGCCATTACCACGAGGCCGTTCTCCCCAATTAAGGTGCCACCAACCTCCTGTGATGTCCAACCAGCCTCAAAACCGCAGACCTGTGTAACCAAGCCAGCCAAGGACCTTCACATCCGGCTTCTTCACCTGCGGGATTGTCTGAGACCAGCCACCTGGACAGCTGATGAAACCTAGGAGTATTTCTGTCTGTAATTAAGCCCTTTTGTGGGGAAAAACTCATTCTGATTGGCTGTGCCTGGCTCCCCAGTGGGTGGGTCTACGCCCTCCCAGGCCCACCCATGGCTGCGCCCCTGCCCAGTCATGTGAAATCCAAAGATTAGGTCCTAATGCATTTATTTCAATTGCTTGATTTTCTTATATGAACTGTAACTCAGTAAAATCTTTGAAATTGTTGCATGTTGCTTTTTATATTTTTGCTCAGTATATTTAGCCACTGTGTGACTGTTGTCTTTTTGTCGTCTCGGCCTTATTGTATTGTCACGGTGGCATATGAACGAATGGGTTGTAGAGCAAACAACGCAATTATCACAACATAGGTTGTAATATGGCTTTTTTTACTGGCCCCAGTGATTTTACCCACTCACCTCTCTACTGCTTTAAGAGCCGCGAAATGAGCAGCGACGCTCGTCTGGGTGTAAACTCTGTGGATTTGGAAAGTAGAAGTGCTCCTGAGTAGAATGGACAGCCCTTACTGAGACACAACGTACAATGATGTACAGTCCAATAAATTATAGGAGTACACACACACACAAAAAACATTGTTGACCATTTTAATTGTGCACCTTTTCCATCATTTTCTCCCAGATTATTGATTTACAAAGTATACAGGACGGGACTCTTATTCTGAAAGATTCCAAAAATCGTGACACGGAAGTGCTTAGTTATTCCAGAGCAATTAGAGAATGAGGAGATAAGAATCTCAGTGGGATATGAATGTCGACCAACATATAGTGGTGTAAAATACTTAAGTAAAAATACTTTAAAGTACTACTTAAGTCGTTTTTTGGGGTGTCTGTACTTTACTTTACTATTTATATTTTACTCCCGAGTGGCGCAGCGGTCTAAGGCACTGCATCTCAGTTCTTGAGGCGTCACCCTGGTTCGATTCCAGGCTGTATCAGAACCGGCTGTGATTGGGAGTCCCCTATGGCTGCGCACAATTGGCCCAGTGTCTTCCGGGTTCGGCCGGTGTAGGCCGTCATTGTAAATAAGAATGTGTTCTTAACTGACTTGCCTAGTTAAATAAAGGTAAAATAAATAAAAAATATTTCGACAAGTTATTTTTTTTACTAAACTACCTTCCTAAAGAAAATAATGTACTTTTTACTCTGACACGCAAAAGTACTTGTTACATTTTGAATGCTTAGCAGGACAGGAAAATTGTCCAATTCATGCACTTATCAAGAGAAAGTCCCTGGTCATCCCTACTGCATCTGATCTGGCGGACTCACTAAACACAGATGCTTTGTTTGTAAATTATGTCTGAGTGTTGGAGTGTGCCCCTGGCTATCCGTACATTTAAAAAACAAGAAAATCGTGCTGTCTGGTTTGCTTAATATAAGAAATTTGAAATTATTTACACTTTTGATACTTAAGTATATTTTAGCAATTACATTTTAGTCATTTAGCAGACGCTCTTATCCAGAGCGACTTACAGTTAGTGAATGCATACATGTATTTTTTTTTCCATACTGGCCCCCCGTGGGAAACGAACCCACATCCCTGCCGGCCAAACCCTCCCCTACATTGGACGACGCTGGACCAATTGTGCGCCGCCCGTGAGTCTCCCGGTCGCGGCCGTCTGAGACAGAGCCTGTACTCGAACCAGGATCTCTAGTGGCACAGCTAGCACTGCGATGCTGTGCCTTAGCCACTGCGCCACTTAAGTATATTTAAAACCAAATACTTTTAGATTTTTACTCAAGTAGTATTTTACTGGGTGACTTTCACTTTTACTTGAGTCATTTTCTATTAAGGTATCTTTACTTTTACTCAAGTATGACATTTGGGTACTTCTTCCACCACTGCCAATATGAATGTCGACCAATTGCGTTCACGTTGTCATGCTGCGTCACGTAATTGTAAAACTAATCGGCACGCAATCCCTTCTAAAAGTCAGGGTATGAGTCGAGAAACCTGCCTATTTTCCTCAATAGTACGTAATGTCACGATTTCAAAGCTATACGATATTACAGAGAACAAGTTAATTATCCCATACCCCGATAAAAATGTTTAATGTTGTACTTCTTGTTCACGTAATTCATGCTAATGTTGGGTTTTTGAGCTAGCGCCCAATGGACTGCTTGAAGGAGTGAGTTCCTTGTCCCAGAATCACCCAGAATGCACCGCGCGGCCCATTGACGAAGCATGGGCAACGTACACAATGTGCCTTAATACGATTCCATTGGAGTTTACCATCTCCATAAAGGTATCTCTGGTTACTCTTGCCCGCTTCACAACGGTATCAATACCACAGGTCAATACCAAAGATGGTGGACGCCATTCTTCTTTGATTGAGGCAAGAATGGGAAAATGTTGGAATATAGCTGGTCAGTAAAGCATTAGGTGTCGGGGTTGTTCAAACGATGTAGTTACCTAGTCGTTAGGGTTGCATAACTGTTAGTTACTGTTATATACCTGCTCTTCAGACTGCTACTTTTTTTCAGTTTGGTAGCTGGCTGCTTAATAGCTCCTGCTAACTCATTTGAAGCTCTGCTCAATCATAGTCAATACAGGAATAAAACGACTATTGTTTTCTGTATGGTAAGAACAGGCAGAGCGACTGTACATATAATGAATGAGCTGTTGTACCTAATGTTCGTGTTATGTTATTTAGCAAGTTTGCTTCTAAAATTCCAAATTTGAACCTTCAAAATAAAAGTTCTCATTTTGGGAACCTTTCAATTTAATTATAATGTTAAAACATGTTTACTTATTTTAATGATCACTAAATTGTTCTATTATATTGTTCTATTAAGTAAAAATGAAATAGTGACAGTAAAATAGAGAATATTTAAACATTTGATGGACTTGACAAAAATAGAATGTCACTTCATATTTGACGGTACAAATCCCTATTAGGACGGGATTCGTTTTACTGGGGATCCCTAGACAAGTTGAAATATCTGCACGCCTAGAACAGCCTCCAGGCTTCCATCATAAGGGTCAATTTGAATGAGACAAAAACATATTACAGGGGGCAGTTTGGTCAAACTAATCCCGTTCGACTCGTCCTTTACACTATGTCTTCCTGTTTACACAGGTGACCTCACAAGGGATTCCACTGTTCTGGTGACAGGAAGAAGATCTGGTGTTGTTTCTGACCCTGGAATAACTTGTCTTGGCCGGAGACTCGCAAAGCAGCACCTACCTAAAGTTCCCAGTGTGGAGGGAGATATAGGAGACCTGTGAATACACAGGAGAGAGACACCTCACACTAGTGACAGCTCCGTTCAATAACAAGTTGTTATTTTAATTGTATTATTTAGAAAGAAACATTCTAACTGCTGAGACAAAATGAGTTCTGAGAAGGAAACGTTGATGGATGAAATCGAAAAGAGTTTATGGAATTTAACTGAGGACAATTTACGTTACCTGTGTGAACGTCATGGTCAAGATGGCAAAGACGGCTCCGAAATTAAAGGAATGAATCATCGCTTATTACGGCGTAAAATCATGGAGGAAATGTGGGACAATACGGATTCAATGAAATCAGAGGAGCAGGGAATGTCTTGGTTACTCCAACTGAAAGAGGACATCAGGAGGATACTGGAGGATGCTAGCGGTGCACTAATGAGTCCCAGCCAAGCCGATGATGCTGAAGACTGCGACGAAGAATGGAACGAAGAGGGAGGAGTTAGGTTGCCTAGCAACAGACTGGAGGCGGAGTCATCTCCAGAGAGGCACACCCCAGAGCAGAGGGAGAGTGGTGTGAGTACTTCCCAGTCAGAAAGTGTATTTCGCAAACCACACTTGTGCTCTACATGCGGTAAGGGATTCAAAATGTCCGGCTGTCTTAAGAGACACCTGAGAACTCATACTGGGGAGAAACCGTACATCTGCCCTCGTTGTGGGAAGGCTTGGAGTGATTCTGGAAACTTACGGAGACACATGAGAAAAACTCACCCAGGAGAAGAGATGGTTGTTAAGAGGCTCGCCAATCAGAGGAGCAACCCTACAGGAAATGTGGAGGAAATTAATGTGGATTCAATGAAATGGGAGGAGCAGGGAACGTCTTGGTCACTCCAACTGAAAGAGGACATTAGAGGGATACAGGAGGATGGTAGCGGTGCACCCGTGAGTCCCAGCCAGGCTGATGATGATGATGTGGACTGTAACGTTGAGGACAGGGATTGGTTGCCTAGCATCGGACTGAAGGCGGAGCCCATGAGTCCCAGCCAATCCGATGATGGTGATGACGCTGCAGACTGCAAAGAAGAATGGAACGAAGAGGGAGGCGCTAGTTTGCCTAGCAACAGATTGGAGGCGGAGTCAGCTCCAGAGAGGCACACAGCAGAAAAGAGGGAGAGTGGCGTGAGTACTTTTCAGTCATTATGTATTTTGTTTCTCCACAGTCTTCCCTTGATTCCTCTCATTCTTGATTCCTCGACCTCCTTCTACAAATGCATTGGGAGGAGAATAACTGAGGCTCCACGTCTTGGTCTTTCTCCTCCAATGCATTTTGAGGAGGCGGCAGAGTAATCGAGGATGAGAGGAATCAAGGAAAGACTTTTGAGACTTCAAACTTCCTTATTAGATAGGAGAGCGTTTCCTTCTAGGGATTTATTCCTTGATAGGTAGGAGAGCGTTTCCCTCTAGGGATTTATTCCTTGATAGGTAGGAGAGCGTTTCCCACTAGGGATTTATTCCTTGATAGGTAGGAGAGCGTTTCCCACTCTAGGGATTTATTCCTTGATCGGTAGGAGAGCGTTTCACTCCAGGGATTTATTCCTTGATAGGTAGGAGAGCATTTCTCGCAAGGGATTTTTCTGGATCAAAAAGGGGTTTAGGTGGTGGGCGTGGCATAGGGGTGTGGCAATGGGGGCGTGTCAATGGGCGCTGCATGGGGGCGTGTCAATGGTCGGCCCATCGGCGCAGTTGAATTTTGGACAACATTTTAGAGGCCCCCATCTTGGTGGTGTAGAGAATTCTTATCATTTTTAAGGAAATGTTCTGCAACTCTACAAATTTATCCATGGAGCTGAGCGATATATTAACACATTTGTAAAGCAAATTTCCTGTGTTTCTATGTATTCTGCCACGGACCTGAGAGAAGATGTTGCAGTTTAAAGCTAATTTCCTTGAATTCTATGCATTCGTCCATAGTTAAGTTATTTTGCTCAAACATAATAGCAAAATCAATACTGCTAAATTAATTGTTTTTGGCATTGTTTATTCTCCCTGACTGTCTAGCTTTTATTTTGATGATTATTAGTTTTCAAAGATGATATTATTTAAAATGTATCGCTCCATTATCTTTTCTCCATGTATATTTTTCTGATTTCCAGGACAAGCCTCCCCGGACCCCCTCCAGCCTCCCAGAGTCCCCGGGTCCTGCCTCTCCCGGTAGTGCCTTACTGTGGGGTCTGAAGACAGTGTCTGTGCGGCTGGTCGACTGCAGGAAAACACCGGGGCAGCGTGGCCATATAATACACAAGACAACACAGACAGGAGAGAAACCCCACAGCTCGTCTAATGCTGGAGAACCCAAAACCCTCTCAGGAGACAGGCCTAGCTCCCATATCTGTGATCACTGTGGGAAGAATTTTGTCACAGCAACCAATCTGAAAACACACTTACTGTATCTGACTGGAGAGAAACCACACGTGTGCTCTGAATGCGGAAAGAGATTCACACAGGCCGGCTGTCTTAAGAGACACCAGAGAACTCATACGGGGGAGAAACCGTACGTCTGCCCTCGTTGTGGGAAGGCTTGGAGTGATTCTGGAAACTTAAAGAGACACATCAGAAGTCACACTGTTAAACAACACACCGTTAAACCTCACCACTGCTTGGATTGTGGGAAGCAATTCATTGTAAAATCAAGCCTTAAACATCACCGTCTGGTTTTTCATACAGACCACCCTCACCGCTGTGGTCAATGTAAGAAGAGCTTCATAACTGCAGAAAGACTGGAATCACACATAAAGACACAACACCCGCCAAATGATCCTCTGAAGAACCCACATGTGTGCTCTGAATGTGGAAAGGGATTCCATCAGGCCGGCTGTCTTAAGAGACACCTGAGAACTCGTACAGGGGAGAAACCCTACATCTGCCCTCTTTGTGGGAAGGCTTGGAGTGATTCTGGAAACTTAAGGAGACACATGAAAAGAACTCACCCACCACACAATCAGATAATCCCTAATCCCTACCCACATCAGACTCAATTGTAACCTGGTTTAAAACCTGTCCAATCCCTTATAGATCTGTTTACTACTTCAAGGAAAGAAGATGGGAAGGATGTGTTTTTTTTAAGGGGGGTATAATTGATGTTTTTAATTGAGACAGGTTAGAAGTAGAGGGGGAGACAGATGAGGAGGGAAGACAGTGAAGAGTCGATGCAGGGATTGAACCCTGGTCTCCAGTGGGGAGGCTGAGGCATACATAGAGCATCCAGCTGTGTTACCACAAGACCACAGGCTATGCACAGAAGGGAACATGTCTAAAATATTGGAACACTACCCTAGACTCAGCCTGAATCCCAACTAGCACCCTATGCTCTATATAGTGCACTACTTTTGGCCTTGCACGGCCCAATGGTGTGCACTCTACAGGGAACGGGGTGCCTTTTGGGACTCAGCACATCCCAAACCCCTACCTACCACGTACCCTTGCTTGGCCCTCACTAGGGCTGTGGCGGTCATGACATTTTGTCAGCAGGTGATTGTCAAGCAAATAACTGCCGGTCTCATGGTAATTTACCGTTAATTAACATAAACATGTTTAGCATCTCCCGATGCTCCTGAGTGGCGCAGCGGTCTAAGGCACTGCATCTCAGCGGTCTAAGGCACTGTATCTCAGTGCTTGAGGCGTCACTACGGACCGAGTGGTACAGCGGTCTAAGGCACTGCATCTCAGCGGTCTAAGGCACTGCATCTCAGTGCTTGAGGCGTCACTACAGACCCCCTGGTTCGATTCCAGGCTATATCACAACCGGCCGTGATTGGTAGTCCCATAGGGCGGCGCACAATTGGCCCAGCGTCGTCCGGGTTTGGCCGGTGTAGGCCGTCATTGTAAATAAAAATGTGTTCTTAACTGACTTGCCTAGTTAAATAAAGGTAAAATAAATAAATACAAAATCTCCTGGCTTCCACGCATAGCCTAAAATCCACTGACGCAGACCTTTTGGAACGTCTACAGTATAATACATTAATTTAATATAGCCTACAACATCACAATAAATCCATTATTTATTTTAGACAGTTCTAAAGAAACATGATATGAAGAAAATGTAGTCTATTTCAGAAGAACAGAATAGCATACTCTGAGTTGTCCTTATGTTAGGCCCTGATCTGGCTATGCCATATGGCTGTGGGCTACACTAGTTCATTTAGCAGACAAGATTTGCTTAGAATTCCATGGCATTATTTTTTAAAATTATTTTATAGTATGACGAATACAGTTGAACACAGCTTAATAAAATAGAAAGGATATTTTCTACAAATGATTTCAAAGGAAGTGCTCACATGCGGCTATTCTGTGTTAAGCGGTTAACAATGAAACAGGTCCTCCTATATGCTTCATTTAGAGTTATTTATGCAACTTTAGTTGTGATACAAACGTTGCGCTATATATTATATTTTTTATACATTCTAAGGCTGCATGATGGGACTCTAAGGATGATTTGAAAAAAGTTGCAAGCTGCACACACTTCATCAGTCTCTCATTCACAATTTACAATCACTTGATAATCACCAGGCCTCGAATTTCCATGCGGCATCCCCCTTGTGTGACCATAATGCCCACAAAAAAAAAATTAATGCCTTTTGTGACCGTTGTGCCCTTCGTCTGAATATATTAATAATAATTATCCTGGCTGCGGTGCTCCGAAACACCTCTCACTCACATGGTCCTTCAGATGTAGCCAATGCCCGTCACATGATCGGTTCCATACTCACAGTCATTTCAGCTAGGAAGTAGGCTACAAGTGAATAAAGTCGGACACATCGGGGGCGCAACTGCCCACGTCCCTCTTATCGAATCCCGAGGCGCATATTGACGATGTTAGAACCGTCTACCTTTAGCCAACCAGATGAGTCGGCCTGACGAACAGCAAAAGCACTAGCTTATGTCAATCTACTATTTACATTTGACATTTTTAGTCATTTAGCAGACACTCTTATCCAGAGCGACTTACAGTTAGTGAGTGTATACATTTTCATACTATCCCCGATAGTGCAAAAGTTGACCTATGCTATTGGTCAACTGTTCTTTTGTGCAAGAAATAAATATTCCAAACATACTCTTGGGACAGTTGTGGGATGCGATAGATCCCAAATTAATACAACCACTCGCATAAAAAAAAAACATTTTTAAAGCAATGAGGCTGATGCAACAGATCAGAACGTTTAGTTTAAAATGTTGGTAAACTATTAGGCTATTTCGTCACATTATAAACGCGTCAATGCGCACACGGCTGTAGGCTATAAGCGCGAAAGTTCCAAAATGGAATCAATTCGCGGGAAAACACTGTTCTCGAAAGTGAAGGCAAATCTGATTATACATGTAATGCTTTATTAAAAAGGTGCATATTTATGGTGAAAATGATCTTCCCCAAACTTGAAACTCATGAGCAGCATATGTATGCCTGTTAGGCTCTACACCGGTTATAAAGCGGATTCATGTGCTTCATTTTAAGGAGTTATTTGGTCACTTTAGTTGTGATACAAACCTTATCAAAACATATAGGCCTATTATGGTCTAAGCTACATCAGGTGTGCGACTATGATTTGAAAAAGTCGCAAAAAAAGGCATGAGCTATTCCTTGCCTTACTGCACAAGCTGGGCATCATTCACAAGTGATAATACATCATCCACAAGTGATAGGCTAATATTGTCACCCATCAGACTATTCTTGATTTAATGTTATCTTTACATATACTAGATAATATATGTGTGAAATGAGTTTTGATTTAGAATGGACCATTATCATGCACCTGTCTTGGAACAGGGGCATGGGTGAAAAATATGTGTCAACTATGCACTTAAATAGCGAATGGAGGACGGTTTACCTGTGGTTAATTTTCATGCCAGCCAGGTAGGCTATACTCCTGTTGTAAAGCGAAGCAATGTGGGTAATATTAGGAAAGTTGATAAATAGTAGGCCTAGCCTATAGAAAGCTGATGGGATCCTCCTCTTTTTAATAGTCCATCAAAACTGTTTTCTCAAGCAATTGCGTAGCCTATAGAAATGTTGCACAACATGAGCTCATGGGCTCTCATGAAGTGTTTGATTAGATTTTAGATGATATTTGCATTGATGTCAGAGTGATTAGAGGGACAATAGAGTGCTGAGTACCAGGCAGTTAGCAAGTTTGGTAGGCTACTAAACGGTCACGTGGAATTTGACTGCCATCATGCCTCGTGACCGCCTGTGTGGCGGTAATACGGTCACTGTCACTTTAACAGCCCTAGCCCTCACCCTTCGATGTTGGCAGATCTAGAGAGGGATTTGGGACAAGATGACTGAGGTTACCAAAGACAAACGGCTCAAATCCTCTCAGATCTCAACAAGTGCATAGGGTCTAGTGGGCAATTTAGGATTGGGTCCATGAGTCTTGATTTCTGGTTTTAAAAGACTTGTCAGCAATCTTACCACAGTGACTAGTTCATTCTAAATGCTAAATGCCATGCAGTTGTATTCTGTTTGTATGACTTGGAATATAATTATATTTTGTCAATCTGTCTCAAACTGAAATTATGCTGATCGTCTCCCCGTTCATGTTGAGTTCACATTTTAGCCTGGGAGTTTTTGTATTAACAGTTGATGTTTGGATACACTATATATACAAAAGTATGTGGACACCCCTTCAAATTAGTGGATTCGGCTATTTCAGCCACACCTGTTGCTGACGGGTGTATAAAATCGAGCACACAGCCATGCAATCTCCATAGACAAACATTGGCAGTAGAATGGCCTTACTGAAGAGCTCAGTGACTTTCAACGTGGCACCGTCATAGGATGCCACCTTTCCAACAAGTCAGTTCGTCAAATTTCTGCCCTGCTAGAGTTTCCCCGGTCAACTGTAAGTGCTGTTATTGTGAAGTGGAAACGTCTAGGAGCAACATCGGCTCAGCCACGAATAAGCAGGCCACACAAGCTCACAGAACGGGACCACCAAGTGCTGAAACACGTAGAGTGTAAAAATCGTCTGTCCTCGGTTGCAGCACTCACTACCGAGTTCCAAACTGCCTCTGGAAGCAACGTCAGCACAATAACTGTTAGTTGGGAGCTTCATGAAATAGGTTTCCATGGCCGAGCAGCCGCACGCAAGCCTAAGATCACCATGCGCAATGCCAAGCACGGCTGGAGTGGTGGACTCTGGAGCAGTGGAAATGCGTTCTCTGGAATGATGAATCACGCTTCACCATTTGGCAGTCCGACGGATGAATCTGGGTTTGGCGGTAGCCAGGAGAACGCTACCTGCCTGAATGCATAGTGCCAACTGTAAAGTTTGGTGGAGGAGGAGTAATGGTCTGTGGCTGTTTTTCATGGTTCGGGGAAGGCCCTTAGTTCCAGTGAATGGAGATCTTAACGCTACAGCGTACAATGACATTCTAGATGATTCTGTGCTTCCAACTTTGTGGCAACAGTTTGGAGAAGGCCCTTTCCTGTTTCAGCATGACAATGCCCCTGTGCACAAATTGTTATTGTTATTGATTGTTATTATTTATTATTGATCAATAATGCCATTAATAATAGTGTAATTCTAGCTTCAGTTAGATAACAATAGTAATATGTGTAATTTTAACATAAAATATAAAATATAATATGCCATTTAGCAGACGCTTTTATCCAAAGCGACTTACAGTCATGCGTGCATACATTTTTTATTTTATTTTTTGTGTATGGGTGGTCCCGGGGATCGAACCCACTACCTTGGCGTTACAAGTGCCGTGCTCTACCAGCTGAGCTACAGAGGACCACATAATAAACACATTCATCTGGATAAGATCGCTACAGTACCTTTATTTGTCACCTATCTAAAAAATGTGGATCTTCATTTCAGTGTGTCTTTCATGGCAGAGTTTTGTGCTTTTGCATTGAGTGACCCTTGATGACGTTACATTTACATCATTTAGCAGACGCTCTTATCCAGAGCGACTTACGAATTGGTGCATTCAATTTATGATAGCCAGTGGGACAACCACTTTTTTTTTTTTTATGTGGGGGGAGTAGAAGGATTACTTTTATACTATTCCAGGTATTCCTTAAAGAGGTAGGGTTTCAAGTGTCTCCGGAAGGTGGCCAGTGACTCCGCTGTCCTGGCGTCGTGGGGGAGATTGTTCCACCATTGGGGTGCCAGAGCAGCGAATAGCTTTGACTGGGCTGAGTGGGAACTGTGCTTCCGTAGAGGTAGGGGGGCCAGCAGGCCAGAGGTGGATGAACGTAGTGCCCTCGTTTGGGTGTAGGGTCTGATCAGAGCCTGAAGGTAAGGAGGTGCCATTCCCCTCACAGCTCTGTAGGCAAGCACCATGGTCTTGTAGTAGATGCGAGCCTCAACTGGAAGCCAGTGGAGTGTGCGGAGGAGCGGGATGACATGAGAGAACTTGGGAAGGTTGAACACCAGACGGGCTGCAGCGTTCTGGATAAGTTGTAGGGGTTTAATGGCACAGGCAGGGAGCCCAGCCAACAGCGAGTTGCAGTAATCCAGACGGGAGATGACAAGTGCCTGGATTAGGACCTGTGCCGCTTTCTGTGTAAGGTAGGGTCGTACTCTGCGAATGTTGTAGAGCATGAACCTGCAGGACACAATGGAGTTGTCAACCGTGATGGCGAGATCATGGAGCGGGCAGTCCTTCCCCGGGAGGAAGAGCAGCTCCGTCTTGCCGAGGTTCAGCTTGAGGTGGTGATCCGACATCCACACTGATATGTCTGCCAGACATGCAGAGATGCGATTCGCCACCTGGTTATCAGAAAATTAATTGTGTGTCGTCTGCGTAGCAATGATAGGAGAGACCATGTGAGGATATGACAGAGCCAAGTGACTTGGTGTATAGAGAGAATAGGAGAAGGCCTAGAACTGAGCCCTGGGGGACACCAGGGGTGAGAGCACATGGTGCGGAGACAGATTCTCGCCACGCCACCTGGTAGGAGCGACCTGTCAGGTAGGACGCAATCCAAGAGTGAGCAGCGCCGTAGATGCCCAACTCGGAGAGGGTGGAGAGGAGGATCTGATGGTTCACAGTATCAAAGGCAGCAGATAGGTCTAGAAGGATAAGAGCAGAGGAGAGAGAGTTAGCTTTAGCTGTGCGGAGAGCCTCCGTGACACAGAGAAGAGCAGTCTCAGTTGAATGACCAGTCTTGAAACCTGACTGGTTTGGATCAAGAAGGTCATTCTGAGAGAGATAGCAGGAGAGTTGGCTAGAGACGGCACGCTCAAGAGTTTTGGAGAGAAAAGAAAGAAGGGATACTGGTCTGTAGTTGTTGACATCGGAGGGATCGAGTGTAGGTTTTTTGAGGAGGCGTGCAACTCTCTGACATGATAAGAAACATTGAAATTGCTATTCAAAATGGGGGGGGACACACTCATTATAACAAGTTCAGTTCTGCTCACCGTGCGTTTAATAAACCCATAATGTACATTCGAGCTAAAAAGCGCATAATCGTGATTCGTGCATCATACGGCTTTTATTTTGTAATAGCCATATGTTTGAGTGACGTCGTGTCAAACACGTCACTACGCCGGAAGTGTTCTTAGGAAAAGGTTAAAATCCACTTGAGCGACAGCGGCGGGTTGATACATTGTATTTTTGTTTTTCTGAAGGGATGGAGGTGACACGAACAAGTAATTAACCTCTTTATGCACCCATATAGATAATATACACCAAGATTATATTAATATGCTATTAGATACACAACGTTAGCTGTCGTTTCTCCCCGAAGAATAGCAAAAATATGATTCCGTTCATGTCCGCGAGGTTGCGAATGCTAACCCGCTAGCTAGCTAGCACGTTGAGTGTACCACAAACTGGCTGATTGTTGTATTTGTATTACAGATTTCAAAGACAGTTTAAGCACTGTGTACAGCGCAATAGATGAAGCGGACTTTCTCGCAATCGATGGGGAATTTTCAGGTAAGCCCTTGTTAGCTAACTATTTAACTAGCAAACATTTCTAGTTACAATTTAGCTAGCTCGCTGGCCAACCCGTCTCCGTGGCTGCTACAAGCCACACACGCAGTCGGTTTTGAACTGAGTGATATAGTAGCTAATACGCTATTTTCGACTTCAGGTATTAGCGATGGGCCCAACGTCAGCGCACTAACTAACGGGTTGGACACGCCAGAGGAGCGCTACATGAAGCTAAAAAAGGTAATGGTCAAGAGATGCTAACTCGTTAGAGCCAGAGGCATGCGTTTAGAGTTGGGGCAATGCGGTTTCTGCATTATGGTGCATGATTTACATGACACTACAACATTTTATGGCAGCCATGTTAGGTCCCCGTTAACATTACATGGGGGAATATTTAACTATGCTATGTAACTGAATGTCTAGAATTAGAACAATATTCTAAAATATTTCCTAACACTAAGTATATGGCTCTGGTTACAACTGTCGGTGTCGGTCGGGTACTGAGTCAGTAACTATATAACTAATAGTATAGCGAGGTAACTCGCACAACTTTTTTTATTTCATGGCTGAATTTCATTATGGTTTTCCGGTGTTTTGATTACTGGAGTCTACATGTATGGCCCCTTGTGGGCCACAACAAGGTCATGTGCTAGCGGTCAGGCTTTACATCTATACGTTTGTATCTCTCCCTCTGGCTCTCTCCACCCCCTCTCAACCCCCTTGCAGCATTCCATGGACTTCTTGCTGTTTCAGTTTGGACTGTGTACATTCACATATGACCAGGCAGAGTCCAAGTGAGTGGGACCTTTCTTTCTTAGATTTAACCTTCCTTCCTTCACCACAATGAGTAGGAGTGCTGATTTAGGATCAGTTTTTAGCCTTTCGGATCATACCGAATGAGACTACATGGACCTGACCCTATATCTGCCCTCTTACTTAGATAATCTTGACGCATACGACCCCTGACCTGACTCCAGATCAGTTTGTGCTTAAGCCAACTCTTCTCTGCTGTGTTGGTTTACTGTCATGCCAAACGGGTTGTGTCTGAAACACAGATCTGGGACCAGGCTGTCACATAATTAAATAGAACGCTGATTTAGTATTAAATAGAAGACTTAGTCAGCCATTTTGAATGTGATATCTATGCAGGCTATAGTCATGTTTAACCTACCTGACCTGCTGTTCTCTCTCCCTGTGTTTTTGTCCCACAGGTACGTCATAAAGACTTTTAATTTTTATATATTCCCAAAGCCATTCAACAGAACCTCACCAGACATCAAGTTCATCTGCCAGGTTAGAAAACCTTGGTCTGTCTTATTTAATCCGGGTGGTAGTCATTAGGGCATGCAACGGGAAATGTTTTAAAACGTTTGCTACAGAAATAGAAAACAAACATAGGACCCATGTTGCTCCTGGTGGTGTTTTGTTAAATATGATTGTTTGTTATTTCAGAGTTCCAGCATAGACTTTCTGGCCAGTCAGGGTTTTGACTTCAACAAAGTGTTCCGTCACGGTAGGAGGCATTCTGTCTGGTTGCCAAAGAAATCCTAACTGGGACAATAAAGATGATTTGATTTATTGATTGAAGCTAACCTAGCTGACACCTAGCTATCTAACCCTGCCTCCTTTTCTGGTTGCCATAGGGATCCCGTACCTGAACCAGGAAGAGGAAGTGCAGCTGCGGGAGCAATATGAGGAGAGGCGGAGTCAGAGTAACGGATCAGGAAACCCCTCCTACATCTCCCCCAACTCCAACAAAGGCCCTGGCAGCATCCCAGAGGAGCACAGGGAGTACATCGGACGAGTGATGTAAGTTAAACCTGACTCCCATTGCTAGTTAGAACTTTAGACTGTAGTTGCATGTGGTAACGGAGTGGTATGAGAGACGAGAGCCTGGTCCCAAATCCGCCCCTTTCCCTAGCCATCTGCTGACACCAGTTCCTCATCCACCCCTAGCCCCTTTCCCTAGCCATCTGCTGACACCAGTTCCTCACCCACCCCTAGCCCCTTTACCTAGCCATCTGCTGACACCAGTTCCTCATCCACCCCTAGCCCCTTTCCCTAGCCACCTGCTGACACCAGTTCCTCATCCATCCCTAGCCCCTTTCCCTAGCCATCTGCTGACACCAGTTCCTCATCCACCCCTAGCCCCTTTCCCTAGCCATCTGCTGACACCAGTTCCTCATCCACCCCTAGCCCCTTTACCTAGCCATCTGCTGACACCAGTTCCTCACCCACCCCTAGCCCCTTTCCCTAGCCACCTGCTGACACCAGTTCCTCATCCACCCCTAGCCCCTTTCCCTAGCCATCTGCTGACACCAGTTCCTCATCCACCCCTAGCCCCTTTCCCTAGCCATCTGCTGACACCAGTTCCTCATCCACCCCTAGCCCCTTTCCCTAGCCATCTGCTGACACCAGTTCCTCCATCCACCCCTAGCCCCTTTCCCTAGCCATCTGCTGACACCAGTTCCTCATCCACCCCTAGCCCCTTTCCCTAGCCACCTGCTGACACCAGTTCCTCCATCCACCCCTAGCCCCTTTCCCTAGCCATCTGCTGACACCAGTTCCTCATCCACCCCTAGCCCCTTTCCCTAGCCATCTGCTGACACCAGTTCCTCATCCACCCCTAGCCCCTTTCCCTAGCCATCTGCTGACACCAGTTCCTCATCCACCCCTAGCCCCTTTCCCTAGCCATCTGCTGACACCAGTTCCTCCATCCACCCCTAGCCCCTTTCCCTAGCCACCTGCTGACACCAGTTCCTCCATCCACCCCTAGCCCCTTTCCCTAGCCATCTGCTGACACCAGTTCCTCATCTACCCCTAGCCCCTTTCCCTAGCCATCTGCTGACACCAGTTCCTCATCCACCCCTAGCCCCTTTCCCTAGCCATCTGCTGACACCAGTTCCTCATCCACCCCTAGCCCCTTTCCCTAGCCATCTGCTGACACCAGTTCCTCCATCCACCCCTAGCCCCTTTCCCTAGCCATCTGCTGACACCAGTTCCTCCATCCACCCCTAGCCCCTTTCCCTAGCCATCTGCTGACACCAGTTCCTCCATCCACCCCTAGCCCCTTTCCCTAGCCATCTGCTGACACCAGTTCCTCCATCCACCCCTAGCCCCTTTCACTAGCCATCTGCTGACACCAGTTCCTCATCCACCCCTAGCCCCTTTCCCTAGCCATCTGCTGACACCAGTTCCTCATCCACCCCTAGCCCCTTTCCCTAGCCATCTGCTGACACCAGTTCCTCATCCACCCCTAGCCCCTTTCCCTAGCCATCTGCTGACACCAGTTCCTCCATCCACCCCTAGCCCCTTTCCCTAGCCACCTGCTGACACCAGTTCCTCCATCCACCCCTAGCCCCTTTCCCTAGCCATCTGCTGACACCAGTTCCTCCATCCACCCCTAGCCCCTTTCCCTAGCCATCTGCTGACACCAGTTCCTCATCCACCCCTAGCCCCTTTCACTAGCCATCTGCTGACACCAGTTCCTCATCCACCCCTAGCCCCTTTCCCTAGCCATCTGCTGACACCAGTTCCTCATCCACCCCTAGCCCCTTTCCCTAGCCATCTGCTGACACCAGTTCCTCATCCACCCCTAGCCCCTTTCCCTAGCCATCTGCTGACACCAGTTCCTCCATCCACCCCTAGCCCCTTTCCCTAGCCATCTGCTGACACCAGTTCCTTCATATTTGCTCCTTTATATAAGGCGTGGTTTAAACTCCTCCAAACAGAAGTTACAGCCTCAGTGTGGAACCTGTCCTACGGTCCACAGTGAAGTCACATGGGACTGATTTTATGTCTAGCGGAGCAGAAATCCATTTTAACAGCCCGTACACCACCATTCAGCTCCAGCCCTGAATGCATCCCTGTAGTCGTTTTTTGTTAAGTCTTCCTCCTGCCTCTTGTCCCTTGCAGAGAGAAGGTGGAATCGCTGTTCACTACCTCAGAGAAGACTGTGGACCTGGAGCCCTGCACTGGGTAAAGAAACGTGTGTGTGTGAGATGAATGTGCATTTATACAGCACTTTCTTCAGTCTCAAAGGGCTTTACCATGTAAACATGGCTCTCCTGATCCCCCAGCAACATTTACCGTTGTTTTGTTTATTTACAAACTCCATTCCTCCTGTTATTTTCTCTGCTCTGCTCCAGGTTTCAGAGGAAACTGATCTACCAGACACTCAACTGGAAGTAAGTACTGGCTCTCCTTCAAGAGCAGCAGTGTTGTTGAACTCTGCAGATAGAATTCAGTGTTCCACCCCAAGAATACAGGGAGATGAATGAAGGCCGCTTTTTAACTGTTTGTTTACATTCTGATATTTCTAAAACTAATTGGTGTTTATTACCGTCGTTTTACGCTGCTTAGTGACAGTTAATGTTAATCATAAAATGTTAGTTTATACATTTCTAGTACTGTGTGTGTGTATATTGTACAGAGATGAAGTGTCTTTATAGAAGGCTAATGTTGATCTAATCTCCGATAGGTTCCCAAAGGGCCTTCACGTAGAGACCTTGGAGACAGAGAAGGTAAGTGTGCTAGCTAGTCGTTCCCAAAGGGCCTTCACGTAGAGACCTTGGAGACAGAGAAGGTAAGTGTGCTAGCTAGTCGTTCCCAAAGGGCCTTCACGTAGAGACCTTGGAGACAGAGAAGGTAAGTGTGCTAGCTAGTCGTTCCCAAAGGGCCTTCACGTAGAGACCTTGGAGACAGAGAAGGTAAGTGTGCTAGCTAGTCGTTCCCAAAGGGCCTTCACGTAGAGACCTTGGAGACAGAGAAGGTAAGTGTGCTAGCTAGTCGTTCCCAAAGGGCCTTCACGTAGAGACCTTGGAGACAGAGAAGGTAAGTGTGCTAGCTAGTCGTTCCCAAAGGGCCTTCACGTAGAGACCTTGGAGACAGAGAAGGTAAGTGTGCTAGCTAGTCGTTCTCCAACCTCTCCTCTGGGACCCCCCAGCCGTTCTCCAACCTCTCCTCTGGGACCCCCCAGCCGTTCTCCAACCTCTCCTCTGGGACCCCCCAGCCGTTCTCCAACCTCTCCTCAGGGACCCCCCAGCCGTTCTCCAACCTCTCCTCAGGGACCCCCCAGCCGTTCTCCAACCTCTCCTCAGGGACCCCCCAGCCGTTCTCCAACCTCTCCTCAGGGACCCCCCAGCCGTTCTCCAACCTCTCCTCTGGGACCCCCCAGCCGTTCTCCAACCTCTCCTCTGGGACCCCCCAGCCGTTCTCCAACCTCTCCTCAGGGACCCCCCAGCCGTTCTCCAACCTCTCCTCTGGGACCCCCAGCAGTTCTCCAACCTCTCCTCTGGGACCCCCCAGCCGTTCTCCAACCTCTCCTCTGGGACCCCCAGCCGTTCTCCAACCTCTCCTCTGGGACCCCCAGCCGTTCTCCAACCTCTCCTCTGGGACCCCCCAGCCGTTCTCCAACCTCTCCTCTGGGACCCCCCAGCCGTTCTCCAACCTCTCCTCTGGGACCCCCCAGCCGTTCTCCAACCTCTCCTCTGGGACCCCCCAGCCGTTCTCCAACCTCTCCTCTGGGACCCCCCAGCCGTTCTCCAACCTCTCCTCTGGGACCCCCCAGCCGTTCTCCAACCTCTCCTCTGGGACCCCCCAGCCGTTCTCCAACCTCTCCTCTGGGACCCCCCAGCCGTTCCATGGATTTGATCTTTTCCAGAACGAGCACACCTGATTCAGCTTGTCACCAAGCCCTTTATATGGTGACTAGGGAACCAAACTGAATACAACTGGAAGGGGCCTACCTGAATTTGTCCAATATAAACTCCTTTAACATTGAGAAACTGTCCGTTTGCAACTGTGCGCTACTTCAGGGCTGCAGCAGAATAGTGGAACGTCGAAGGGTGTCCCCCGAGGAGAGGTTTGAAAACCATTTAAGTGAGAGGATGTGACGCGTGATACCGTTTTCAACTATTTAGTTTACTGCTCCATTTGAAAAACGTTCTTTTATACCTCTGGTCGAGTTACTCTGGGATTTTTCTACATGTCGGTCATCAGGATGAATGAAAGGCATTTCTTTTCTCTGGAGTATACCTGTGCTTAGAGGGCCTTTTTTGTCTCTGGACAGAGTGAGGTGTATGTTTGTATACGTTATAAACACATGTATGTTTATATTATATATGGTGTTGTGTTCCGGAAAGAGCAGTACATCCAGATCTAGAAGGCACAACGCAATGCTTAGAGCACAGAAATACTATCATGTGTCATGTGATGTGAGTCTGTCGTACTGTGGGAGTGTCTCCAGTCAGTCGGTTTATGTACAGTATAGACACAGCATACATCATGTATTCTATATTATATTCGGTTATCTGGTGTTTAACATACATCATGTATTCTATATTATATTCTGATATCTGGTGTTTAATATACATCATGTATTCTATATTATATTCGGATATCTGGTGTTTAACATACATCATGTATTCTATATTATATTCGGATATCTGGTGTTTAACATGCATCATGTATTGTATATTATATTCTGATATCTGGTGTTTAACATGCATAATGTATTCTATATTATATTCGGATATCTGGTGTTTAACATGCATCATGTATTCTATATTATATTCTGATATCTGGTGTTTAACATACATCATGTATTCTATATTATATTCTGATATATGGTGTTTAACATACATCATGTATTCTATATTATATTCTGATATCTGGTGTTTCAGAAAGAGCGCTACATCCAGATCAGCAAGGTGGACGATGAGGAGCGGAAGAGGAGAGAACGGCAGAAACAGGAGAGAGAACAGGTGACGTTCCTTCTACTGTCTCTAAAAAGCAAACCAACTAAACGGAGACGGTCTAAACACAGTAACGACAAAGTGACATGACCAGCTGAATTTCCTTCTACCGTCTCTAAAAAGCAAACGTTACATTTCTTCTTGGAAATGTTCCAAACCTTCACCCCCCCTGAATAAACATGATCAGGAGGTAACGTTTTGAATCTGGGAGATTACTTGTCCAATAAGAGACATTTCTTTGTAGTTTTTCTTTGCGACGTTTTGCCATGTTTCCTACTGAACATGACCCGTGTCAATCTTTACAGGAGGAGCTGAATGACGCTGTGGGATTCTCCAGGGTCATACACGCAATCTCCAAATCTGTGAGTTACCCTGACAACCTGTTATCAAATACCGGAGTTCCTGACAACCTGTTATCAAATTGTTGCTTTGTTTTATCTGTATCTTCTGTTATGTTGCGACGTACAGTGGGGAGAACAAGTATTTGATACACTGCCGATTTTGCAGGTTTTCCTACTTACAAAGCATGTAGAGGTCTGTAATTTTCATCATAGGTACACTTCAACTGTGAGAGACGGAATCTAAAACAACAATCCAGAAAAACACATTGTATGATTTTTTAAATAATTAATTTGCATTTTATTGCATGACATAAGTATTTGATCACCTACCAACCAGTAAGAATTCCGGCTCTCACAGACCTGTTAGTTTTTCTTTAAGAAGCCCTCCTGTTCTCCACTCATTACCTATATTAACTGCACCTGTTTGAACTTGTTACCTGTATAAAAGACACCTGTCCACACACTCAATCAAACAGACTCCAACCTCTCCACAATGGCCAAGACCAGAGAGCTGTGTAAGGACATCAGGGATAAAATTGTAGACCTGCACAAGGCTGGGATGGGCTACAGGACAATAGGCAAGCAGCTTGGTGAGAAGGCAACAACTGTTGGCGCAATTATTAGAAAATGGAAGAAGTTCAAGATGAAGGTCAATCACCCTCGGTCTGGGGCTCCATGCAAGATCTCACCTCGTGGGGCATCAATGATCATGAGGAAGGTGAGGGATCAGCCCAGAACTACACGGCAGGACCTGGTCAATGACCTGAAGAGAGCTGGGACCACAGTCTCAAAGAAAACCATTAGTAACACACTACGCCGTCATGGATTAAAATCCTGCAGCGCACGCAAGGTCCCTCTGCTCAAGCCAGCACATGTCCAGGCCCGTCTACAGTTTGCCAATGACCATCTGGATGATCCAGAGGAGGAATGGGAGAAGGTCATGTCGTCTGATGAGACAAAAATAGAGCTTTTTGGTCTAAACTCCACTCGCCGTGTTTGTAGGAAGAAGAAGGATGAGTACAACCCCAAGAACACCATCCCAACTGTGAAGCATGGAGGTGGAAACATCATTCTTTGGGGATGCTTTTCTGCAAAGGGGACAGGATGACTGCACCGTATTGAGGGGAGGATGGATGGGGCCATGTATCGCGAGATCTTGGCCAACAACCTCCTTCCCTCAGTAAGAGCATTGAAGATGGGTCGTGGCTGGGTATTCCAGCATGACAACGACCCGAAACACACAGCCAGGGCAACTAAGGAGTGGCTCCGTAAGAAGCATCTCAAGGTCCTGGAGTGGCCTAGCCAGTCTCCAGACCTGAACCCAATAGAACATCTTTGGAGGGAGCTGAAAGTCCGTATTGCCCAGCGACAGCCCCGAAACCTGAAGGATCTGGAGAAGGTCTGTATGGAGGAGTGGGCCAAAATCCCTGCTGCAGTGTGTGCAAACCTCGTCAAGACCTACAGGAAACGTATGATCTCTGTAATTGCAAACAAAGGTTTCTGTACCAAATATTAAGTTCTGCTTTTATGATGTATCAAATACTTATGTCATGCAATAAAATGCAAATTAATTACTTAAAAATCATTCAATGTGATTTTCTGGATTTTTGTTTTAGATTCCGTCTCTCACAGTTGAAGTGTACCTATGATAAAAATTACAGACCTCTACATGCTTTGTAAGTAGGAAAACCTGCAAAATCGGCAGTGTATCAAATACTTGTTCTCCCCACTGTATATGCCAGCTGCTTTTGCAATCCAGCACTGAAACTATAAGGAATATTTTAGTTGAGTGAGTTCTCCTTTTTCTCACTTGGGTGCTATACTATTTTATACCTTTTAGGATGGGACTCATCTCTTTTCACCCTCTCTCCAACACAGGGAAAGTTGGTGGTTGGCCACAACATGCTGTTGGATGTCATGCATACCATCCATCAGTTCTACTGCGTACTGCCAGAGGTACAAACACGCACCAATTAGATGAACATCGCAGACATGCGCACGCAATGGTTTAGAATCGAACCTTGTTTCTTTCCTGTTTGACAAACAGTCTTTTATTTTTTCCCCCACAGGACCTGAATGACTTTAAAGAGGTCACTCAGTGTGTCTTCCCCAGGTAAAGACATACTGCTGCTACTTCTCTCTATGGGCCGTTCTGGCTCCGACAAGGCTTACCACTACTTTGACCTAATCTCTCTGGGAGTCTGTCTATTTATCTGGTGTACTGTTAATCTATAAACTTCTCCAGTAGCCTAGAGGTTGGAATGGTGGACCAGCAGCCGGAAAGGCCGGCGACACAAATGGGAATGAACTGGCAGCTGGAAAGGCTGCTGGTCTGATCCCATATACCGTCTCCTGCCATTGTGCAAGGCACTTAACCCACCACATGTTTTCGATCCAGGAGCGCTGCAATTGCGTCTGATCCTGTGCCTCTCAACGCGTTGCCTCCCTGTCAACACGTTGCCTCTCAACGCGCGTATCTGGGGCTGTTGGGAAAGGCAGACATTCCGCTCTAACCAATGGACAATAAAGTATCTCCTCTATCCTCTTCTCAGGCTGTTGGACACCAAGCTCATGGCCACAACACAACCTTTCAAGGTAATAATATTTAAAGTATTTAGATGTTAGTTTAAAAACGATGTAAGGAAACCCCTGTTGAAATCTGAATAGTATTTATTGTGAAATGTTATTGTAACCCCTCTAGGAGTTGATCAACATCACATCTCTAGCAGAGCTGCAGAAACAGCTGAAAGAGAGCCCCTTCAAACCTCCTAAAGTTGGTAAGAGAACATTTACAACTACACCATATTTAAGAGTAAGCTATTTCAGAAGCTAGCAGCTAGCGCGGCAGCTAATGATCGAACGGCTAGCGCGGCAGCTAATGATCGAACGGCTAGCGCGGCAGCTAATGATCGAACGGCTAGCGCGGCAGCTAATGATCGAACGGCTAGCGCGGCAGCTAATGATCGAACAGCTAGCGCGGCAGCTAATGGTCGAACAGCTAGCGCGGCAGCTAATGGTCGAACAGCTAGCGCGGCAGCTAATGGTCGAACAGCTAGCGCGGCAGCTAATGATCAAACAGCTAGCGCGGCAGCTAATGATCAAACAGCTAGCTCGAAGGCTAAAATGGCTTTGGAAAAATAAGAATTCAGCTAATAGGGAGATGTATCTAACAAAATAACTACATAATCGCATTAACTAATCATACAACAATTGACACATAATAGAAATGTTGGTACATTTGTGTACAAATCTAACTTAATCAACCTATGTTTATGGTAAGGGACAAAAATCTATAGCGGTGGTTCCCAACCAGGGATAGTAGAACCCCCTGGGGGTACTTGGCTTATCCACAGCGGGTACTTGAAGACTGATGAAGACCATAGGTTTACTGGTAGAATGCAAGAGGGAGTACTTCAGGGGTACTCCAGACAGAGCCACATGTACTTGCTGGTATAAGTAACCAAGAAAGGTTGAGAACCATTGATCTATTGGACCTGTGTAGATACTGTAATGCAGTGGTATTCCAAGTCGGGGAAGCGACCCCAGGGCAACTGCAGTGGGGTTGCCTTTTTACAGATTATTGTATGGGACCATATACTAACAAAAATCTACGTTTATCGTCATTAGATCACTGGGGAAGCCAAGCCAGGGAAAAAAAAAAGTACATATTTGAATTTCATAAAAATTGTAAAACATAAAAGTTATCCTTTTTAGATAAAACTATACTAAATATAATATCGCGTTACCAAATAATTGATTAAAACACACTATTTTTGCAAAGAAGGTCTACAGTAGCCTCAACAGCACTCTATAGGGTGTAGCTGGAGGACAGCTAGCTTCTGTCCTCCTTTGGGTACATTGACTTAAATACAAAACCTATGAGGCTCATGGTTCTCACCCCCTTCCATAGACTTAAACAGTTATGACCAACATCCGGAGGACGTCCTCCAACCTATCAAAGCTCTTGCAGCATGTCGTGGTAATTATTCTAACCAAAAGAGAGACTTTTAGATTTCTTCATAACCATCAAACTTTATTAATCATTACTGCAGTAATGGAGCGTTAACGGTCGCCCAATGGTGTAGAGTTAAGGCCCAAATAAGCAGGGTTAGGTTACAACTTTTTAGTCTTTCTGAGTCCTCGTGACGACGAACAGATGTGACTTTATACAAAGGTACATTGTGTTCTCATGCAACAGACAGCAAGATTTACATGGCGCCAAATATCTCTAGTTAATTTACTACTTGTTTATACAGAAACACTAATGCAACATGGGATACTAAGTCCTTCCCTTAATTTATGAAGTCCAGTGCTCATTAATAATCTGGAGGGAGGATTCTCCTCTCCCTGGCAGACAGACCAGCATTCAACATAGACACTGCTAATGGAATGGAGTGTTTTCTTATCACCAGGCCATCGTAAATCAACTGTCAGCATTAAGCCTCAGAGGCTCCTCTCGGAAGAACAGAAATTGTGAAAGTACTAATATAGGAATATATTCTAATATAAAAGTAATGTGATTTAACATAATATTGTAATTCTACGACAAGCATGAACTGACATGTCCACCCAATCAAAGGATCAGAGAATGAATCTAGTACTGAAAGCATAAGCTACAGCTAGCTAGCAGTGCATAAAATGTGGTGAGTAGTTGACTCAAAGAGACAATAGTTGAACAGTGTTAATAAAGTAATTTCTTCCTAAATAAAGGAGAAGCTAAGAGTTCATTTTCTTTCAGTTTCACTTACTTAGCTAGCAAATGCAGCTAGCTAGTTTAGCCTACTGAAACGCCCTGCTCAAACATAGGGATGCTATGTTAGCTAGCTGGCTATGAATATCCAACACTGGAACTCTTCCAAGTCAAGATAAGCTTCTGGTTTTATAAATGTATTGCCACCAGGGCCCGCCGGTGTAAGAGCTAAACTGCTTACTTGACTGTACACTGTAACGTTACTGCATGATTGTAGCGAGTTTACTTGCACATTAGTTCTATTAGCTATGTTGACTATGATGTTACTTTAGCTAATATGATGTAGGCTGTGTGTAGCAGTTATGATATGGTTTGGCTTGGAAAGGTTTGTCATTTTTATCAAGGGAGGCCAAATGCTCTCTGGCTTCCCTGGCATTCAATCCTACGGTCGGCAACAATGTCATACTCTTTATGACCAGACAGCATCAGATAGATGGGCTACACGTACTGAGACAGAGGGGGCGCTGTTTCGCACACTCGGATGCTTTCTCCGGTGAGATACATTCAGCCTCTAGCGAATTGAAGGAAAATTATGAAACTGAGACGAAAGAGACATTATTTAATGTTTTTTTTTTTTTTAATTGGTAAAGTTTTTGGGGAAGCCTGGCTTCCCCTGGCATCCATGAGTACATGCCACTGGTCGCTAGAGTCATTAAAAAAAAAAATGGGGTCCCCAGAAATTCTGGCGGGAAAAATGGTGTCCCTGCTGAACTTTTGAATACTCCTGCTGGAATGTCTATGGCCAGGGACAATAATGAGAGACATCTATTAAAGTGTAGTGTCTGATTTAGCCCTGCTTCTCTTCTTTCTTCCATGGACCAGTGACGGCGGAGGATTTCCCCAGCTACGATACAGCCCAGGAACAGCTCCACGAGGCGGGCTACGATGCCTACATCACTGGCCTCTGCTTCATCGCCATGGCCAACTACCTAGGTACCTAACTCTACCTATACACACTGCTACTACTGCTACTACTATTACTACTGCTACGACTACTATTACTACTACTACGACTACTACTACTGCTCTAACCCTACATCACTGGCCTCTGCTTCATCGCCATGGCCAACTACCTAGGTACCTAACTCTACCTATACACACTGCTACTGCTACTACTACTACTACTACTACTACTACTATTACTATTGCTGCTACTACTGCTGCTACTGCTACTACTACTACTACTACTGCTACTACTGCTACTACTGCTGCTACTGCTGCTACTACTACTACTACTACTACTACTACTATTACTACTACTACTACTGCTGCTACTACTGCTACTACTACTGCTACTACTATTACTACTACTACTACTACTGCTCTAACCCTACATCACTGGCCTCTGCTTCGTTGGCCTTTTCTCATTTGGGTAAAAGTCTGTCCTCCTTACGCTCTCTCCTCCGTGGTCGAGGAGAGAGTAGGGAACAGAAGCGTGTCCTCCCCTCGTCGACAGCCACCTTTCATTGAGGATAGTCACGTGTATCCTACCTAAGTCCTTGGTGGAAGATCTGCCAGGCCCCCTTCCAGTCAGGTTGTCAGAGGAGAGAAGCATGCGCTCACCATAAGGAGCATATCGTTTTATCTAGAAAATGTCAACTACCTTCATTAGTTTTCATCACTTTACACATTTATTCCGAGATCCACCCCCTGGAAACGTCATCCGCGTTATGTGGCGCGAGTAGAGAAGGATCATTTCATACCGGCGCGTTTTCATCCACGTTCCCTCTCCTCCACCGCCTCTCCTCCGTGACCTTCGACCTTTTTCAGAAGGAGGCGAGAGAGGATGCAGGAGTTGAGCAAATCCAATTGAGAAAAGGCCATCTCCATGGCCAGCCACCTAGGTAACACTACCACTTACCGTTAGTGAAAATGGATGGGGACAGTACCGTAGGCATGGACAGCTTGGAGTCTCTGTGACGGCATATAGGCTAAAGCAGTAGAAGCTGTAACGTTTTTGTCATCGGTGGCTGTTCATCTCTTTCCACCTCAGGTACTTTCCTGACTCCCCCCAAAGCCCACATCCCGTCCCGATCTAAACTCATCGAACCCTTCGTCAACAAGTAAGATATTTTTTCCCCTTCAGTTTCTTTACCTCCTATGGGGACTCGTAGGTATTCCCTACCTCAACATGTCTTAGTGTATGAAGCCTTATAATGCTACATTGACGTCTCATGTCTTCTCCAGACTGTTCCTGATGAGGATCATAGATATCCCCTACCTCAACATCAGCGGACCAGACCGTGAGTAGTCTATGTGATACAATATACTGTCCAACACCGTATCCTACAGAACGGTAGTATTATACACTGCCTCACCTGCGTATAGTCAGCAGCCAAAGAAAATGGAGAGAGTTTATTAAAGATGACATATAGAAATGGGCCGTGACAATGATGTATATAAACCCATCATTGGGCAGTGGTGAGAACTAATAATGTTCCTTGTTCCCTCTCTCTATCCATCTCTGTTCCCCTCTCTCTATCCATCTCTGTTCCCCTCTCTCTCTATCCATCTCTGTTCCCCTCTCTCTCTATCCATCTCTGTTCCCCTCTCTCTCTATCCATCTCTGTTCCCCTCTCTCTCTATCCATCTCTGTTTCCCTCTCTCTATCCATCTCTGTTCCCCTCTCTCTATCCATCTCTGTTCCCCTCTCTCTCTATCCATCTCTGTTCCCCTCTCTCTCTATCCATCTCTGTTCCCCTCTCTCTCTATCCATCTCTGTTCCCCTCTCTCTATCCATCTCTGTTCCCCTCTCTCTATCCATCTCTGTTCCCCTCTCTCTCTATCCATCTCTGTTCCCCTCTCTCTCTATCCATCTCTGTTCCCCTCTCTCTCTATCCATCTCTGTTCCCCTCTTCCCCCCTCTCCTCCTCTACAGTCCAGCCCAAGAGGGATCATGTTCTGTACGTCACCTTCCCTAAGGAGTGGAAGACCAGTGACCTCTACCAGCTATTCAGTGCCTTTGGTAAGACACACACCACATAATATGAAAATAATATATGCTGTTTAGCAGACACTTTTATCCAAAGCAATGTACATTGGTGGTCCCAGTGGGAATCAAAGCCACCACCCTGGTGTTGCAAGTGCTCTGCTCTACCAACTGGGACACCAAACCCCACACAAACCAGTAACTACCAACTGGGTCACCAAACCCCACACAAACCAGTAACTACCAACTGGGACACCAAACCCCACACAAACCAGTAACTACCAACTGGGACACCAAACCCCACACAAACCAGTAACTACCAACTGGGACACCAAACCCCACACAAACCAGTAACTACCAACTGGGACACCAAACCCCACACAAACCAGTAACTACCAACTGGGACACCAAACCCCACACAAACCAGTAACTACCAACTGGGACACCAAACCCCACACAAACCAGTAACTACCAACTGGGACACCAAACCCCACACAAACCAGTAACTACCAACTGGGACACCAAACCCCACACAAACCAGTAACTACCAACTGGGACACCAAACCCCACACAAACCAGTAACTACCAACTGGGTCACCAAACCCCACACAAACCAGTAACTACCAACTGGGACACCAAACCCCACACAAACCAGTAACTACCAACTGGGACACCAAACCCCACACAAACCAGTAACTACCAACTGGGTCACCAAACCCCACACAAACCAGTAACTACCAACTGGGACACCAAACCCCACACAAACCAGTAACTACCAACTGGGACACCAAACCCCACACAAACCAGTAACTACCAACTGGGACACACACCAGGACAGCTTTTAATTGCCGTGTCTGCCCGCATGTCTCCTAGGTAACATCCAGGTGTCGTGGATTGATGACACGTCAGCGTTTGTGTCTCTGAGTCAGACGGAGCAGGTGCAGATCGGTGAGTACTGGCCTCAACTAGCGTCCCAACATGCACCCTATTCCCTTATATAGTGCACTACGTTTGACCCAGAGACCAGGACTTGACTTGGGCCGGCACCTCAAATGTTCTACTGCTTGAGTTCTGGCACCTCTTATAGAAGACTTAGAACTATTGCAGAGTTCCTGCACCTAAATCTAAATGGTTGAGGATGAACAGCTGTTTCAGGCCAAGTGGAGCGCTGCCAGAGACGTTACCCAATCCTCCTGCACTACTATTAACCAGCTGTTTCAGGCCAAGTGGCGCGCTGCCAGAGACGTTACCCAATCCTCCTGCACTACTATTAACCAGCTGTTTCAGGCCAAGTGGAGCGCTGCCAGAGACGTTACCCAATCCTCCTGCACTACTATTAACCAGCTGTTTATGTGGCTGTACTGTTGGTGTGGTCTCACTCTGTTCCTGTCAATCTGTCGCCAAACCCTGGTACACAAAAGGTTGAGCAACACTGCTCTAGAAAACTCAACATTTCACTTCAAATGAATAAAAGTTGATATTTTTCTATATTTTTCTAGCGATCGTTCTGACTAGACTCCCATTCTCTCCTTTGTGTGGCCGTCTCCGTCTGTCTGTGTAGCGATTAACACGAGTCGCTATGCGGAGAGCTACCGTATCCAGACGTATGCGGAGTACGTCCAGGGCAGACAGCAAGTCAGGGAGAGCCAGGGCCACACTACCCAGTCCTGGGATGAGGACGGCTGGGTTAAACCACACTACACCTCCCCCTCTACCGTTGGTGATGGACCTACTGGATACAGCTACGGTCACAACAGGTTTACACAGACACCACTTTATTTCATATACTTTTTAAATGCAAGGTTGGTCCTTGAGTGTCTTGAAAGGCGTCTGTCAATGTTATTTTTTTGTATTATTTAAAAGAAGCAAAGAATCTGCTCCACCGTTCTACAAGTTCACGGTGGAGTCTCTTAAGGCAGGTTGATTTTTTTAAAATGTGAAGGCGGTCCTTGTGTGCACTCTGTTGTACGCGTCAGGCAGTCGTCGGGGAAACGCTGCATCAGTCCTATCCAGGAGGAGCAGCCTGCGGAGGGAGGGGCACTGAGCACACACACTGACGGGTGGAGTGGCTACGCTCACTGTCACACACACTCCGACACGGGCAGCAAGAAGATCAGGACTGACGGTAAGGACCCCCCCCGCCCCCCGCTGGGAGACAGACAGTAACTAAGTGTATATATCCATCCCCAGTGTACTAATCATGAACAGAATGTTCAGAGGAAAACACTGATCGAGAAACACCTGTTCTGATGTGGTCTGTTTTCTCTAGGGGTGTGTAGACCTGATGTGGTGTTTTCTCTAGGGGTGTGTAGACCTGATGTGGTGTCTTCTCTAGGGGTGTTGTCTCCTCCAGGGCGGTGTGTAGACCTGATGTGGTGTCGTCTCCTCCAGGGGGGTGTGTAGACCTGATGTGGTGTTGTCTCTAGGGGTTTGTAGACCTGATGTGGTGTCGTCTCCTCCAGGGGGGTGTGTAGACCTGATGTGGTGTTGTCTCCTCCAGGGGGGTGTGTAGACCTGATGTGGTGTTGTCTCCTCCAGGGGGGTGTGTAGACCTGATGTGGTGTTGTCTCTAGGGGTGTGTAGACCTGATGTGGTGTTGTCTCCTCCAGGGGGGTGTGTAGACCTGATGTGGTGTTGTCTCCTCCAGGGGGGTGTGTAGACCTGATGTGGTGTTGTCTCTAGGGGGGTGTAGACCTGATGTGGTGTTGTCTCCTCCAGGGGGGTGTGTAGACCTGATGTGGTGTTGTCTCTAGGGGGGTGTAGACCTGATGTGGTGTTGTCTCCTCCAGGGGGGTGTGTAGACCTGATGTGGTGTTGTCTCCTCCAGGGGGGTGTGTAGACCTGATGTGGTGTTGTCTCTAGGGGGGTGTAGACCTGATGTGGTGTTGTCTCCTCCAGGGGGGTGTGTAGACCTGATGTGGTGTTGTCTCTAGGGGGGTGTAGACCTGATGTGGTGTTGTCTCCTCCAGGGGGGTGTGTAGACCTGATGTGGTGTCGTCTCTAGGGGTGTGTAGACCTGATGTGGTGTTGTCTCTAGGGGTGTGTAGACCTGATGTGGTGTTGTCTCCTCCAGGGGGGTGTGTAGACCTGATGTGGTGTTGTCTCCTCCAGGGGGGTGTGTAGACCTGATGTGGTGTTGTCTCTAGGGGTGTGTAGACCTGATGTGGTGTTGTCTCCTCCAGGGGGGTGTGTACGGACGTATGCAGGAGTAGTGGACAGCAGGACGTCAGAAGGTTGGCTGAAAACTCAGTAAGTAAAGATTTGTGAACAGTTGAACATGTAAATCTAGAACTTTTAGTGGTGCTTTAAACTAGAAAAACTACCTGGGTGTTCGTTGAAGGAAGTTATGCCTGTGATTGGTTGCTCTTCACTGTAGGTCTGGGTCTGATTCGTCGAGCATGAGTCCGATCCAGGAAGAGGTGGGGTCAGAGGCGGTGGACGACGCTAGTGATCCAGCGGCGGGCGACTGGCAACAGCAGTCTTCAGCCAATCAGAGCAAGAAGGGCCGCAAGAACAACAAGAAGAGGAAGACTGATGGTGAGACGAGTGTGTTTTTAAAGTGTGTCTTGCCCCATCAAATCAAGCTTTTATTAATACAGCACATTTCAGACATGGAATGCAACACAATGTGCTTCACATGAGAAAACTAATAAATACAATGAAAATAAAACAGAAATATTTACTACACAACAAACATCAGAGGATAAACTAAAGAATAACAATAAAACTGAAGGACTAAAAAGCAGCCTGAGGAAAAGCAACGCTAAAAAGGAGTGTTTTAATATCTCTTTTAAATATGTCCACAGTTTCTGGGGGTCATAGTAACTAAAGGCTGCCTCTCCATGCCTCTTGGCCCTAGGCTGTCCCCAGTTTCTGGGGGTCATAGTAACTAAAGGCCGCCTCTCCATGCCTCTTGGCCCTAGGCTGTCCCCAGTTTCTGGGGGTCATAGTAACTAAAGGCTGCCTCTCCATGCCTCTTGGCCCTAGGCTGTCCCCAGTTTCTGGGGGTCATAGTAACTAAAGGCTGCCTCTCCATGCCTCTTGGCCCTAGGCTGTCCCCAGTTTCTGGGGGTCATAGTAACTAAAGGCTGCCTCTCCATGCCTCTTGGCCCTAGGCTTTGGGATAGTTAAACGGCCAGTGCCAGAGGACCTGAGGGACCTACTGGGTACATAACTTAAAAGCATGTCTGACATGTATTGGGATGCACAATCGTGGATTGATTTAAAAACCAATAGAAGAATCTTAACATTTAATTCTAAAACTCACAGGCAGCCAGTGCAGAGGCCTTAAAACCGTCTGGTCTTGGTCAGCATTCTGTATGTTTTGCAGTTGACCAAAGGCTTTCTTGGTTAGACCAGACAGGAGAGCATTACAGTAGTCAAGCCTGCTTGTAATAAAAGCATGGCTGAGTCTCTCTGTATCAGCCTGAGAGAGAAACAGCCCCACCTTGGCCATGTTCCTCAGGTGCTAAAATGCCATGTTGGTCACAATCCTAATGTGATTCAATTTAGTTCAAAATCTAAAATAACACCTAGGTTTTTCATCTTTATGGCCCGTGAATTAAAATGCGTGGCCATGTTCTCTCTCTGTGCTTTGGCTCCAATAATAAGTATCTTGGTCTTGTCTTGATTTAGCCGGAGGAAGTTGTGAGCCATCCAAAGTGTTTAAATCACTTAATAGTCTTAATTTATCTGTGGAGCTAAAGTCCTCTGATGACGGACCCTGATAGTTAGAGCCCAAGAGAGAGTTTGATCTCCACTTCTCCTTATTGAAGAGTTGTGAACAGCACCATCACCGGTGGTGTACCTCAGGTTGACTGTCTCTCTGTCTCACCTCTCCCTTTTCCCTCCCTCTAGGTGCAGAGACCACGTCTTCTCTCTCACCTCTCCCTTTTCCCTCCCTCTAGGTGCAGAGACCACGTCTTCTCTGTTCGAAGTTCCTCAGGTGTGGTAGCGATGGAACCCAGCCACCGACTCCGATCTAGGTCCCTCTCCTTACCACCTTGGTTCCTACTTCCTACCCCTGGGCACTTGACTCCTACCCCCTAGGACCGGGTTTGGAACTAGGCCTGAAATTTCAACCCAGCTGCACTTATCTGACTGGCTGAGAGAGACCTATTAAAGCCATAAGTCATGATCGGAGTCCTCAGCATGTGGTATAGCAGGATGTTCCTAAATGGCACCCTATTCCCTATATAGTGCACTACTTTTAACCAAGGTCAATAGGGTCTGGTTGAAAGTAGTGCACTATGGATTGAATAGGCTGCCATTTGGGACACAATCAATCATTTTTCACTGTCCTTTTATTTGTATTTTTGCTCTTTCACTGTTTATCAATTCTGATTTTTTTGATTTGATAAACCCCCCCCCCCCCCGTATCGTGATCGATTGGCTAGTTACTACTCTGCATGTCGTGACAGCTGTTCAATACGGAGAGCATAACGCACACCCAAGCTTAGCTCTTAGCGCCTAACCATCAGGGTCTGTCCCAAATGGCAGCCTTATCCCTGTTACAGTGCACTACTTTAAACCAGGGTCCATGGTGCTCTGGTCAAAAAGTAGTGCACTATATAGGAAATAGGGTACCATTTAGTACCCAGCCAGGGGTCAGTGTTCCATGAGGAGCAACGTTACAGAATATTCATCTAGAAATACACCATCTAGATTTGACGTGCTGCTTTGTTCTATGGAAGAGGGAATAGTGTCATTCATCTGGTGTGTGCGTTTCTACATGATATCCTCCTGAACGCCAGCCCAGGCTAGTGGTTCCTCTACCACCTAGTTACTGTCACCGAGTCTGAAATGTTTCCCCCCCCTCTGCGTCTGTTGCCGGTGCCAAACCGGTTTAGTTTTAACCGTAAATATCGTCCCCAAGTCCAGTTCATAGTGAACCGTTAAGTGTCTCTTAAACCATCAATGCCACCTGACTGATTCTAGTGTAACATTGTCCTGGTGCTGTAATATTTTAATTGTAATTCAAATAACTTTTGTCCTTCCTTTAAAAAAAAAAATGTATAAAGTTAAAGCCCCCTCCCCTCTAATTTTATCAATCCTGCTAGAACCTTCTCCAAGTGTGAGTCCCAAATGGCCCCCTATACCCTGTATAGTGCAGTGTACTATAAAGGGTACAGTGCAGTGTACTATAAAGGGCACAGTGCAGTGTACTATAAAGGGTGCAGTGCAGTGTACTATAAAGGGTACAGTGCAGTGTACTATAAAGGGTGCAGTGTACTATAAAGGGTACAGTGCAGTGTACTATAAAGGGCACAGTGCAGTGTACTATAAAGGGCACAGTGCAGTGTACTATAAAGGGTACAGTGCAGTGTACTATAAAGGGTGCAGTGTACTATAAAGGGTACAGTGCAGTGTACTATAAAGGGTACAGTGCAGTGTACTATAAAGGGTATAGTGCAGTGTACTATAAAGGGTACAGTGCAGTGTACTATAAAGGGTACAGTGCAGTGTACTATAAAGGGTACAGTGCAGTGTACTATAAAGGGTACAGTGGGCCATTTGGGACGGAACCAGAGAGATGTGGTTTTGGCGTGGTTGGTCTTTTACAACAGACGGTCTAGTGGCATTATTACTTTTGTATGGAAGACATTTTTGTGGTCGTTTATTATAATAAAATGTCATTCTTTTACAGTCTTACTTCCCCCTTGTTGTAACTCCTCCCCTGCAACTGTGTCAAAAGATTGTTTCAATGCAAAATGTGTCAACGTTAAGAATACGTATGCTGTTTTTGTATGAAAAATGTTAAAACAAATATTTCCTTATGAACAGGAAAAATTAAAGGTTTCTTAGTAATCCAGTGTTCCTTTTTAATCTTGTTTAGAACTGTTCTGTATCCATGGCAACATTACATCTGTCAGGCTTTGGTATAGGTGTTTTCTTATAGTTCAGTTTTTGTATATTTTTCAACACAAACATGTATAGACATAGATCCACATCACCTACGCCACCGGTCAAAAGTTTTAGAACACCTACTCATTCAAGGGTTTTTCTTTATTTGTACTATTTTCTACATTGTAGAATAATAGTGAAGACATAAACTATGAAATAACACATGGAATCATGTAGTAACCAAGAAAGTGTTAAACAAATCAAAATATTTTATATTTTATATTCTTCATATAGCCACCCTTTGCCTTGATGACAGCTTTGCACACTTGGCATTCTCTCAACCAGCTTCACCTGGAATGCCTTTCCAACAGTCTTGAAGGAGTGCCCATATATGCTGAGCACTTGTTGGCTGCTTTTCCTTCACTCTGCGGTCCAACTCATCCCAAACCATCTCAGTTGGGTTGAGGTCGGGGGATTGTGGAGGCCAGGTTCATCTGAAACGGCACTCCATCACTCTCCTTCTTGGTAAATAGCCCTTACACAGCCTGGAGGTGTGTTGGGTTGTTGTCCTGTTGAAAAACAAATCATAGTCCCACTAAGCCCAAACCAGATGGGATGGCGTATCGCTGCAGAATGCTGTGGTAGCCATGCTGGTTAAGTGTGCCTTGAATTCTAAATAAATGAGTGTCTCCAGCAAAGCACCCCCACCCCATAACACCTCGTCCTCCATGCTTTATGGTGGGAAATACACAATTGTGACCATGAAGGCCTGATTCACACAGTCTCCTCTGAACAGTTGATGTTGAGATGTCTGTTACTTGAACTCTGTGAAGCATTTATTTGGCCTGCAATTTCTGAGGCTGGTAACTCTAATGAACTTATCCTCTGCAGCAGAGGTAACTCTGGGTCTTCCTTTCCTGTTCTTGCCATAATATGGACTTGGTCTTTTACCAAATAGGGCTATCTTCTGTATACCCCGCCCCCCACCTCGTCACAACACAACTGATTGGCTCAAACGCATTAACCTTTTTTTTTTTTTTCCACCTAAACTGATACCCAAATCAAACTGCCTGTAGCTCAGGACCTGAAGCAAGGAAATGCATATTGATACCATTTGAAAGGAAACACGTTGAGGTTTGTGGCAACGTGTAATTAATTTAGGAGAATATAACACATTAGATCTGGTAAAAGATAATACAAACAAAAAACATTTGTTTTCTATTTTTTTTGTTACATCATCTTTGAAATGCAAGAGAAAGGCCACAATATAATATTGCAGTTTAGGCGCAATTTAGATTTTGGCCACTAGATGGCAGCAATGTGTGAGATTGATCCAGTGAAGCATTGGACTATTTTATATCAAGTCTGCCCAAATGTGCCGAATTGGTCAATTGATACATTTTCAAGTACATAACTATAGAGAACATACAAAAATGTAAGTTTACACACTCCCAGGAATATCATACATGATGGACCATTGCTTATACACAAACTTTCACACATCTAGATGGCTGGGTGGGGTGGGTGTGGAGGCAGCATGGGTTCAAACTGTAGAACCCAGTTCCTACATTTGAATATAAAAATGGATTTTATCAAACAAAACTAAGCTACATTTAATCTCTGGGACCCTCAGGATGACAAATCAGAGCAAATCACTGAATGGAAGTACATTATTTACCTTCAGAGGCGACTATCAAACCGGTTGCCGTGATACGTTTTGTGTTGTTGTGCGCTCTCCTCAAACAATAGCATGGTATTTTTTCACTGTAATAGCTACTGTAAATTGGACAGTGCAGTTAGATTAACAAGAATTTAAGCTTTCTGCCCATATAAGACATGTCTATGTCCTGGAAAGTTGGCTGTTACTTACAACAGTCATGCTAATCACATTAGCGCACTTTAGCTCAACCATCCCGTATACGGGACACTGATCCCGTAGAGGTTAAGAAGGAAAGAAATTCCACAAATTAACTTTTAAGAAGGCACACCTGTTAATTGAAATGCATTCCAGGTGACTACCTCATGAAGCTGGTTGAGAGAATGCCAAGAGTGTGCAAAGCCGTCATCAAGGCAAAGGTTGGCTATTGGAAGAATCTCAAATATAAAATATATTTTGATTTGTTTAACACTTTCTTGGTTACTACATGATTCCATATGTGTTATTTCATAGTTTTGATGTCTTCACTATTATTGTACAATGTAGAAAATAGTCAAAATAAAGAAAAACCCTTGAATGAGTATGTGTTCTAAAACTTTTGACCGGTAGTGTACATCTTGACAAATATAATCAAACCTTAAGGTATAAGTTAGGTGTTTTATTAGAAATAAGCTCCAATCAGTTTATCTTTCAATTTCTAAAAGTGGAAGACTTTTCCAAAATGTCTGTCCTCAGGTTGCCTGTGAAGTGCCAACCCTTGTCATTGATATGATGGAGCAGACCAGATCACAATTTAAATGTTTCTTAAGTCCCCACCAATGAAGACACCCAACTGCCAGGCCCTTCAGGCTAGAAAGCCAGTAGCAATTTTATCTGGACAGTGTTAGTTAAAATGACATTTATATAATCTATTAACTGCAGCCAGAATTAATTACACTATTGTCCATATTGATAATCTCTGAATCTGCTGTAAAACGCTCCACTCTGACCAGACAGTCAAATAACTGAAGACAAGAACTACAACCTCAAAACTCAGTTCAAACACGTTTACTGTCACGGTTTCCATGTTGATGTTTTGCCATAAACTCAAACGGTCTTTGAAACACACTTCAATATGATCTGCCAGAGTATATACTTAGGCCTAGATTCAATGTGATCAAGCATTAACCGGCATAGCGGATGTTTTGGCAGCGTCTGATGTGGAACTGTTGGAGCTGTCGACAACCAAGTGTAGGATATATATAGAAAGAATTACGCTCAAATTTTAAAAAAATCATTCAACTGGGTGTAGATGACATCTCACATTCCAGTGTTGGAACTTCTAAACAAGGCTGCATGGGATTTCTGTTGACGCGACTGTGGAGCCGATTGCAACGTCCGCTTCAGGTCCAACGCCAGGAGCCGCTTGTGGATTTGACAGCTGTAATGCAGTTCTACCTCCGACACCGCTAAAGCGGATCTGATTGAATAGAGCCCTAAAAACGTAAAACAAACAATAACTTGCTATACACAACTGGGTGAAACATTATATACTATACATCCATTGAGTCTCTTAGGGTATATATGTGTTGGGTGGAGGGGTGCTTGTTTCTAATTGTCTGTTTCTTTGTGTGTAACTAAAGAGTTGTGGAAATGTTCTCTCGAAGAACAAAGAACACTCAATCAATGAATGAATCCATTGAAATCCAATGGTTGTAAACGGTAGCTGTGTAAAAGTCTACGGGCAGGTTTTTGTTGCCATGTCTATGAATCTGAGATTGTTTTCCCCGTTCCCATCCCTTACCTTGTTTACACCAGAGATGGACTGTTGATCTCATCGTCTTGGTCTTCAGACTCCCGACCAAATCATATTCTCATGCTCTTGGTGCAATTACTCTTATTTTTTAAAAATATATTATGTTATAATATAGTATTGGGAAAAACTAGAGTCTCAATAAAACATGCAACAAAACAAAATTGCTCATAATTAAAGCAGAATTGGCATACTGAAGGTTGACATACTGTGAAGAGAGGGGAAAAGGCTGGGAAACTGCTGGCCAGAACAATCAAAAGACAACACAATCATATATTCCCTCTATAAAATAGGTCCTGGTCTCGGTCAGTGTCAGAATCTGACTCTGGGGGTCAATACTGAGGTCCAGACTTGGTTGGAGTCTTTATAAAGAAGTCCTGTCTGAGTCTGATACTTTATAAAGAGGTCCTGTCTTGGTCTGAGTCTTTAAAAAGAGGTCCAGTCTTGGTCTTGGTCTTAGTCTTTATAAAGAGGTCTTGGTTTTGGTCTGAGTCTTTATGAAGAGGTCCAGTCTTGGTCTGAGTCTTGGTGAGTCTTGGTCTGAGTCTATATAAAGCGGTCCAGTCTTGGTCTGAGTCTTTATAAAGAGGTCCAGTCTTGGTCTGAGTCTTGGTCTTGGTGAGTCTTGGTCTGAGTCTTTATAAAGAGGTCCAGTCTTGGTCTGAGTCTTTATGAAGAGGTCCAGTCTTGGTCTGAGTCTTGGTGAGTCTTGGTCTGAGTCTATATAAAGCGGTCCAGTCTTGGTCTGAGTCTTTATGAAGAGGTCCAGTCTTGGTCTGAGTCTTGGTGAGTCTTGGTCTGAGTCTATATAAAGCGGTCCAGTCTTGGTCTGAGTCTTTACAGAGGTCCAGTCTTGGTCTGAGTCTTGGTCTTGGTGAGTCTTGGTCTGAGTCTTTATAAAGAGGTCCAGTCTTGGTCTGAGTCTTTATAAAGAGGTCCAGTCTTGGTCTGAGTCTTTATAAAGAGGTCCAGTCTTGGTCTGAGTCTTTATAAAGCGGTCCAGTCTTGGTCTGAGTCTTTATAAAGCGGTCCAGTCTTGGTCTGAGTCTTTATAAAGAGGTCCAGTCTTGGTCTGAGTCTTTATAAAGAGGTCCAGTCTTGGTCTGAGTCTTTATAAAGCGGTCCAGTCTTGGTCTGAGTCTATATAAAGAGGTCCAGTCTTGGTCTGAGTCTTTATAAAGAGGTCCAGTCTTGGTCTGAGTCTTTATAAAGAGGTCCAGTCTTGGTCTGAGTCTTTATAAAGAGGTCCAGTCTTGGTCTTGGTCAGAGTCTGAGTCAGTATCAGAGTGTTGCGGTTCTTGACTCCATTGCTGCAGTATACCGGACCAATAGGGGGCGCTGTCTCTCCGGTGTGTCTTCTGGTGTTTCGTAAGAGCTCTTTTCTCTGAGAAACACTTGCCACAGTCAGGGCATTGGTACGGCTTTGTTCGAGGGCTCCGGTCTTGACTCAATCTCCGTTTTTTACCAGGCAAAGAGAAAGCAGAGCTGTGTGCCCCTGACCCGTGTGTGTTGCTGTATGTGTCTGTCCCATGTGTGTCGCGCTGGTGTTTCTTCATGGCTTTCTTTTCGGTGAAACGCTTCCCGCAGTCAGGGCACTGGTACGGTTTCTCTCCGGTGTGTGTTAGTATGTGTGTTTTCAGCGTATTCGACTGAGAGAAACTCTTGTCGCAGTAAGTGCAGTGAAACGGTTTCTCACCCGAGTGTATTAGGCGGTGCCGTATTAAAGATGCACCATGCGAGAACTTCATATCGCAGACGGAGCATTGGAAAGGTTTCTCTCCCGTGTGCACAGTCTGGTGACGTTTCATGTAAGACTTCTCAGTGAAGCGTTTGTCGCAATGGGAGCATTGGTAAGGTTTCTCTCCTGTGTGCTTTCTCTCGTGGATTATCAATCTATGCTTTGAATTGAATTCCTGGCCGCAAGTAAGGCAGAGGTATGGATTCTTCTCTCTTACTTGCTCGTTAATTTTTTGATGCTTGGTTCTCTGATGATTCGACAAGGCCTGAAGCACCCTGAATGTCTTCCCGCAGTCGGGGCAGAGGTGCTGTTTCTCCTCGTGGGTCACCCCATGTTTCTTCAGCGCTCCAGACTCCATGAAGCCTTTCCCACAGACAGAACAGACGTGCGGCTTCGCTACTTGCTCTCCGTGCTGCGTTTTCTGATGTCTTCTCAAGGCTGAGTGGAAGCCGAAGCTCTTGCCGCAGTCGGCGCAGAGGTGAGGTTTCTCTCCAGTGTGGGTCCGCAGGTGAGTCTCTAACCCTGCCTTAGAAGCCAGCCTCTTCCCACAGTGAGGGCATGGCTCAGAGACCTGTGTCTTGCCTATCTTCTCTCCTTTATGTCTTCTAACATGTGTTCTAAGGTTCGAAGAGTCGTTAAATCGCTTCCCGCAAATGGGGCAAATGAAGGGTTTCTCCCCAGTGTGCATACGAAGGTGCCTTTGATAACTACTTGAGTGAGAAAAGCGTTTGTGGCATTGGGAGCATCGAAATGGTTTCTCTCCGGTATGCGTTCTCTGGTGGCTTGTCAGCCTTTCCTTTGTTGGGAAATGGCGCTTGCATTGAGGGCATTGGAATTGGTTTCTATTTAAACGATGCAATTTGGAATGATTTGTTAAGGTAAATAAGGATGCGAAAGTCTTTCCGCAATCGGAGCAGAGGTGAGGTTTCTCTTCTGAATGGATGGCTTGATGTTTTTTTAAGTATCCAGAATCTCTAAAGCCTTTCCCACAGACAGAGCACACGTGGGGCTTCGCACTACCTGCTGCGTGAAGTGTCTGATGTCTTTTCAGAGACGACAGAAAAGAGAAACTGTTCCCACAGTCAGCACAGAGGTGGGGTTTCTCTCCAGTGTGGGTTCTTTGATGGGACCTCAAGGCTCCTGGTTGATTAAAGACTTTCCCACAGACCGAACATTCGTGCCGTTTCACTCCTCTGTGCTCTGAATGACTAAGCTTCTGATGTTTGGTCAAGGAGGGACGGAAAGCGAAGCTCTTCCCGCAGTCGGGGCAGACGTGAGATTTCTCTACAGTGTGGGTCTTCAGGTGAATCTTTAGTCTTGTCTTGGTTGACAACTTCTTCCCACAGTGAGAACATGGATGAAGGACAGGCTTCTTTACTGTCTCCTCCTGTTCTGAAGAACCAACATTGTTCTCAGAAGGTTCCTCTTTGGAATGTTCTTCGGAGTGAGTTCTTTTGATGTGTTTCTTCAAGTTTCCTGGATCATTAAAACGCTTGCCACAACGAGGGCAAACGTACGGTTTCTCCCCAGTATGAGTTCTCAGATGCCTCTTAAGACTAGACAATTCATTGAATCCCTTCCTGCAGTCAAAGCACTGGTGAGGTTTCTCTCCTGTGTGGGTTACCAAGTGCTCCTCCAAAGCCTTCTTTGTGGGAAACTTCTCCCCACAGTGAGGACACGGTTCACGGTAGAGCCTCTCCACACCCACCTTCTCTCCTGGGTGAGCTCTCCTGATGTGTTTCTTTAAGTTTCCTGGATCATTGAAACCTTTCTTACAACGAGGGCAAACGTACGGTTTCTCTCCAGTGTGAGTTAGCAGATGTCTCTTAAGACTGGAATGTGTACTGAATGTCTTTCTGCATTCAGAGCATGTGGTTTCAGAAATATGACATTCAGAAATATGACATTTCTCTCCAGTATGAGTTTTCAGATGCCTGGTAAGGCTGGAAAATGTACTGAATACTTTTCCACATTCAGCGCATATATTTCTCTGTTTTTCTCCAGTGTGAGTTAGCAGATGTCGCTCCAGAATGTCTTTTGTGGCAAAACTCTTCCCACACTGAGCACAGGAGTGGGTTTTCTTGCAGGTTTTCTGCCCCAGTGTTTTCCTGCAGTCCATCAGCTGCACAGACATCCTCTTCAGACCCCAAATTAAGGCGCTACCGGGAGAGGCACGACACGGGGTCTTTGGTGGGCGACGCTTGTCCTGGAAATCACCAAAAAAATATTAATCAGGGTGGGAAACGCTCTCCTACCTGTCAATGAACTTTGAAGTCTTTAAATTCCTCTCCTTCTCAATAAAGGAGAAAGTCTAAATCCTTGTATAAGTTGTTGAGAGCCTTGAGAAACACTTTATGCCTGGGAAAATAAATACTAACTTTTTGACAGGGAAAATAAATACTAACTTTTTGACTGGGAAAATAAATACTCACGTTTGACTGGAGAAATAAATACTCACTTTCTGACTGGGAAAATATATACTGACTTTCTGGCTGGGGAAATAAATACTCACTTTCTGACTGGGGAAATAAATACTCACTTTCTGCTCTGGTGTGTGCTTCTCTGGAGATAACTCCACCTCCAGCCCATCGCTAGCCATCCAATCCCTGACCTCCCTGTCCAATTCTTCAACGCCGTCTGCAGCGTCATAATCATCGGACTGGTTGGGACTCACGGGCTCTGCCTCCAGCCCATTACTAGGCAACCAATCTGTGTCCTCCGCGTCACAGTCTGCAGCGTCATCATCATCAGCCTGGCTGGGACTCACGGGCTCCACCTCGTTGCTAGGTAACCCAGCCCCTCCCTCTCCGTTCCATTTTTCATCGCAGTCTACAGCATCATCATCGGCTTGGCTGGGACTCATGGGGGCACCGCTAGCATCCTTTAGTATCCTCCTGATGTCCTCTTTCAGTTGGACTAACCAAGACATTCCCTGCTCCTCCGATTTCATTGAATCCGTATTGTCCCACATTTCTTCCATGATTTTACGCCGCAATGAGCGGTGATCCATTCCTTTAACTTCGGATGCATCTTCACCATGACATTCACAAAGGTAGCGTAAATTGGCCTCAGTTAAATTCCATAAACTCTTTTCAATTTCATCCATCAACTTTCCCTTCTCTTGACTCATATTGTCTGTTGAGTTAGAATGCTTCTTGGTAAAAAATAGCAATAATAACAACTACTTATTGAATGGAGCTGTCACAAGTGTGAGGTGTCTCTCCTCCCACTGGGCACAGACGTCAATTCAACGTCTATTCCATGTTGGTTCAAAGTAATTTCATTGAAATGATGTGGAAACAACGTTGATTCAACCAGTGTGTGCCCAGTGGGCTGTGTTTATTCACAAGTCTTCTATAACTGGAGTCTCATAACAGCAGAAGATCTTGTGAGGTCACCTCCCCTGTGTAGATAGGAGAGACAAAAAACTGTTTCTACCATTCATTATCTACATGTATAGTACGATTATATTTTTGTCAAGTGTGTCACATCTTTACATTTTGTAGAATTAAATTTGTATTTTTAGTTAATAGAACAATATCAGTGCCACATTTATTTACCGATTTAATAAAAAATGTATGTTCCCATGAGGGCTTTTATTTTGAAGGGTCCAACCCGGAAGCATAATTCCGTTAGCTAACAGGCTAGCTAAGAAAACACGAACAGAAAGTACAACAGTAACTAATTGATTATATGCAGCTACAATCGATCTGCATATAGCTACCAGTCAGAAAACAGTAATTGTATTCTTATATCGACTCAATTTGAGCACATCTTCAAATTAGTTAGCAGGAGCAATGATCTAGCTAGCTACAAAGCTAAACCGCAGCTAAGCAGAGCAGGTAACTAGCCTAGCTAACGGTTATGTAAACCTATCAACTAATTACAACATTTGGACGACCTTTATGACTGTTGGTAGATACCTAACACTTAACTTACCAGCTCGATTGAAACCGTTTCCTTTCCCTGTATTTAGTAGTCTGGTATTAGCTCGCTAGCTTTTCAAACGCGACCTGTTCACGTCCGAGGAAAAAAGAAACAAAGTACGGAGGCTGAGAAAGGACATCACATGAGATGAGAGCAGCGGCATATTGCAGTGGTTTCCCAACCAGGGGTACTAGGACCCATCCACAGGGGGTACTTGAGAAGACTCATTAGTGAAAGGTTAGAGAGAAATTAGAAAACTAATGAAGCTATCCTCATTGAGGACATGGATACACTTTATATTGCATCATGTGTCTTTATTAACCCCTTGCCTATGCATTGAAACAGCACAGTGACAAAGAGGAGTGTTCATTGAGTTTTCTGGTGATTTTCACTAGTTTGTTTAGAATGTTTCTGTTTATGATTGAGCAATTTGCCAAAACCGGCAGATGAACGCAAACTTTAAAGCAATTAAGACTAACAAGAAACACTGTGTGACCCTGATTTAGCACACTGCAGTAAAATATTAAAATAGTCTTATTGAAAGATATATATATATATATATATATATATATGAGTCCATGTTTCTATCCACTTGAAACCATTTTAGCTTCAGGAGGATTAATCTATACAGCTAAATATACAAAAAGAAACAACACATTCAAGACCAGAAAATGTCCTGAGCTCAACTTCATGACTCTGTATCCAAACCAGTCTCACCACTGGGGCCCAAGCAGAGAAAAAACACAACATATAAGAAAACATTTTCTTATTTTGAAACATTTAACAACCCTTCAAATCAAAAATGAAACTTTTGATTCACAACTGTTTGAGACATGGCAACGTCGATAACTTTCCCCTCCAATTAAAAGATAGATCTGAGACTCCTGGGATTAGATAGCTAAACAGACTGTTAACCAGGCTATGTTCTATCATTCCACTCCTTGGGAGATTCACCTGTACTGTCTCCTCCTTCTAGATGGTAGCAGGGTGATCAGGCCCTGTACTGTCTCCTCCTTCTAGATGGTAGCAGGGTGAACAGGCCCTGTACTGTCTCCTCCTTCTAGATGGTAGCAGGGTGAACAGGCCCTGTACTGTCTCCTCCTTCTAGATGGTAGCAGGGTGATCAGGCCCTGTACTGTCTCCTCCTTCTAGATGGTAGCAGGGTGAACAGGCCCTGTACTGTCTCCTCCTTCTAGATGGTAGCAGGGTGAACAGGCCCTGTACTGTCTCCTCCTTCTAGATGGTAGCAGGGTGAACAGGCCCTGTACTGTCTCCTCCTTCTAGATGGTAGCAGGGTGAACAGGCCCTGTACTGTCTCCTCCTTCTAGATGGTAGCAGGGTGAACAGGCCCTGTACTGTCTCCTCCTTCTAGATGGTAGCAGGGTGAGCAGGCCCTGTACTGTCTCCTCCTTCTAGATGGTAGCAGGGTGATCAGGCCCTGTACTGTCTCCTCCTTCTAGATGGTAGCAGGGTGAACAGGCCCTGTACTGTCTCCTCCTTCTAGATGGTAGCAGGGTGATCAGGCCCTGTACTGTCTCCTCCTTCTAGATGGTAGCAGGGTGAACAGGCCCTGTACTGTCTCCCCCTTCTAGATGGTAGCAGGGTGAACAGGCCCTGTACTGTCTCCTCCTTCTAGATGGTAGCAGGGTGAGCAGGCCCTGTACTCTCTCCTCCTTCTAGATGGTAGCAGGGTGAACAGGCCCTGTACTGACTCCTCCTTCTAGATGGTAGCAAGGTGAACAGGCCCTGTACTGTCTCCCCCTTCTAGATGGTAGCAGGGTGAACAGGCCCTGTACTGTCTCCTCCTTCTAGATGGTAGCAGGGTGAACAGGCCCTGTACTGTCTCCTCCTTCTAGATGGTAGCAGGGTGAACAGGCCCTGTACTGTCTCCCCCTTCTATATGGTAGCAGGGTGAACAGGCCCTGTACTGTCTCCTCCTTCTAGATGGTAGCAGGGTGAACAGGCCCTGTACTGTCTCCTCCTTCTAGATGGTAGCAGGGTGAACAGGCCCTGTACTGACTCCTCCTTCTAGATGGTAGCAGGGTGAACAGGCCCTGTACTGTCTCCTCCTTCTAGATGGTAGCAGGGTGAACAGGCCCTGTACTGTCTCCTCCTTCTAGATGGTAGCAGGGTGAACAGGCCCTGTACTGTCTCCTCCTTCTAGATGGTAGCAGGGTGAACAGGCCCTGTACTGGCTCCTCCTTCTAGATCAGGGGTGTCAAACGTACGGCCCGCGGGCCGGATCAGGCCCGCAAACGGGTTTAATCCGGCCCGCGAGATGATTTTGAAAAAAAAATTATAATAATAAAAAAAAATCAATAAAATAAACTGCTGTTCCAATTGCGTCCACTGGATGGCGCAATAGCAATTGTGTTAAGCAAGCAAACTGTTTATACCGGGGCAGAGCAAGTAGGTCAAGCACGTGCAGCCAATGAGCTACTTTGTTTTGCCCGCGATATTTATTACGGCTTCTACTTTTAACATTATGTGCTTTGGCACCCTCATTGCCCCAATATGTCTCTGTCAAAAAAGAGAAAAGTGGACGCAGAGTGCAGAGTGTTCCAAGAAAAATGGTCATCCTATTTAATCACGGAATTGAATGGGAAAGCTGTATGTTTGGTGTGTTCAGAGCATGTTGCAGTGCTGAAAGAATATAACCTTTGTCGCCACTATGTGAGTCTTCATGCCGACAAATATGACAACTTTCAAGGACAGCGGAGATGAGAGAAGGTGAATGAACTGTTGGCGGGTCTGAAGAAACAGCAGTCTGTGTTTACTCACAGCCGAGACATCAGTGACGCTGCAGTGAAAGCTAGCTACCTCATTGCTAATGAAATCGCAGTGGCTTCAAAACCATTTAGTGAGGGTGAATTTGTAAAAACATGCATGATGAAGGCAGCGGAGATTGTGTGCCCTGAAAAGCGGCAGGCTTTTGCAAATATCAGCCTGACAAGAAACACAGTTGCAGACAGGATTTCAGATCTTTCAGTGGATTTGGACAGCCAGTTGAAGCAAAAAGTAAAGTCATTTATTGCGTTTTCGGTTGCAATTGTTGAAAGCACGGACATTACAGATGTTGCACAACTGGCCATTTTTTCATCCGCGGAGTTGATGACACATTGACCGTCACCGAGGAGTTCGTGGAGTTGGTGCCGATGACAGATACAACGACAGCAGCTGATATTTTTACCGCACTCGTCGGCGCGCTGGACAGGGTCGGAGTGGACTGGTCCCGCGCTGTCAGCCTGGCTACAGATGGTGCGCCCTCAATGATCGGGAAAAAGCAGGCGTTGTGACAAAGTTCAGAGAGAAAGTGCAATCTGCAAATGGAGGACGTGATTTTTTGACTTTTCACTGTATTTTGCACCAGGAGGCTTTGTGTTGCAAGTCATTAAAGATGGATAACGTCATGAAGGTGGTCATCCAAACTGTTAATTTCATCCGATCCAGAAGCCTGAATCACCGTCAGTTTGACAGCCTTCTCAGAGAGAAAGACCACATCTATGGCCTGCCATACCACACTGAGGTAAGATGGTTAAGCCGAGGTGCTGTGCTGAGGCGTTTCTTTGATTTATGAGAAGAAATTGAACAGTTCATGGAAGAAAAGGGCAAACCAGTGTTAGAATTTCATTCCGCAGAATGGATGCCGGACCTTGCATTTATGGTGGATGTTACAGAGCACCTGAATAACTTGAACAAACAGCTGCAAGGGCGCAACAAAGTTGTCACGCAGTATTATGACAGCATACGTTCTTTCAAGTGGAAGCTGTCATTGTGGGAGACGCAACTTGCCGGTGGTGATGCAGCTCACTTCCCCTGTCTGAAAAAAATGTGCGCGACCCAACATGTGGCAGACATGAAGCGGTTCAAAGATAAAATAACGGGACTGTTACGGGAGTTTGAGCAACGCTTTCAGATTTATGTTTATATGTTTGTATGTTGATGTGCTATTGTTTTTAATTGATTTTATTTTATTTGTATATTTAACCTATTCTTGACTCTGTGGTTCTTGCACTTGTTTGGGGAACAGGATTTCATTATTTTTATCTACATTTCTGCCTGAGAAATGACACCCTGATATAGTTCTGTGATCTGTGAAACAGTTCTGTTAATCACTGAGGCATTGTGTGTTTGTGTGTTCTTTTTCTTTAGAATTTTCAAATAAACTTGACGTGTTTTATGATTAATAGTGATGTTGTGCTTGTACTATTTTGGACACACTGTCCTCAGGCTCCAGCTTTATGTTGTATGTTGATCGTATTAAAACAAAGAAAACAATCTGAAGTTGTTGTTTTTAAGTTATATATACCATGATTTTTCCGGTCCGGCCCACTTGGGAATAGATTTTCCTCCATGTGACCCCTGAGCTAAAATGAGTTTGACACCCCTGTTCTAGATGGTAGCAGGGTGAACAGGCCGTGACTTGGGTGGCTGGGCTCCTTGATGATCTTACATTTACATTTTAGTCATTTAGCAGACGCTCTTATCCAGAGCGACTTAAAGTTAAGTGAGTGCATACATTTTCATACTGACCCCCCGTGGGAAACGAACCCACAACCCTGGCGTTGCAAGCGCCATGCTCTACCAACTGAGCTACACGGGGCCCTCAAAGGATGAAAAGACCACAGACAAAGGGGTTAATTGCCCGGTGTCTCATGGCACAAAATGTTAGTTCTCTTTCCTCTGAAGCCCTTGGCGACTGTATCGAAACACACCAAGTACGAATTCCTTTATTGAGGTAAAATGACAATGAGTTCTGCTGTTAAATGGATAAAGGGGAGAGCAAAAAGCCACAAGTGTTGGAACTGAAGCATACATGTTTTACCACTATGTAGAGCAGTGGCCAGAGCACAAGCCTATCTTATTTCCATCTAACAGCCACAAGGCATAACACACATGCTTTTATACTGAACAAAAATATATAAACGCAACATGCAACAATTTCAAAGATTTTACTGAGTTACAGAAAATCAGTCAATTGAAAGCAATTCTAAATCTATGGATTTCACATGACTGGGAATACAGATATACAGTGGGGAGAACAAGTATTTGATACACTGCCGATTTTGCAGGTTTTCCTACTTACAAAGCATGTAGAGGTCTGTAATTTTTATCATAGGTACACTTCAACTGTGAGAGACGGAATCTAAAACAAAAATCCAGAAAATCACATTGTATGATTTTTAAGTAATTAATTTGCATTTTATTGCATGATATAAGTATTTGATCACCTACCAACCAGTAAGAATTCCGGCTCTCACAGACCTGTTAGTTTTTCTTTAAGAAGCCCTCCTGTTCTCCACTCATTACCTGTATTAACTGCACCTGTTTGAACTCGTTACCTGTATAAAAGACACCTGTCCACACACTCAATCAAACAGACTCCAACCTCTCCACAATGGCTAAGACCAGAGAGCTGTGTAAGGACATCAGGGATACAATTGTAGACCTGCACAAGGCTGGGATGGGCTACAGGACAATAGGCAAGCAGCTTGGTGAGAAGGCAACAACTGTTGGCGCAATTATTAGAAAATGGAGAAGTTCAAGATGACGGTCAATCACCCTCGGTCTGGGGCTCCATGCAAGATCTCACCTCGTCGGGCATCAATGATCACGAGGAAGTTGAGGGATCAGCCCAGAACTACACGGCAGGACCTGGTTAATGACTTGAAGAGAGCTGGGACCACAGTCTCAAAGAAAACCATTAGTAACACACTACGCCGTCATGGATTAAAATCCTGCAGCGCACGCAAGGTCCCCCTGCTCAAGCAAGCGCATGTCCAGGCCCGTCTGAAGTTTGCCAATGACCATCTGGATGATCCAGAGGAGGAATGGGAGAAGGTCATGTGGTCTGATGAGACAAAAATAGAGCTTTTTGGTCTAAACTCCACTCGCCGTGTTTGGAGGAAGAAGAAGGATGAGTACAACCCCAAGAACACCATCCCAACCGTGAAGCATGGAGGTGGAAACATCATTCTTTGGGGATGCTTTTCTGCAAAGGGGACAGGACGACTGATCCGTATTGAGGGGAGGATGGATGGGGCCATGTATCGCGAGATCTTGGCCAACAACCTCCTTCCCTCAGTAAGAGCATTGAAGATGGGTCGTGGCTGGGTCTTCCAGCATGACAACAACCCGAAACACACAGCCAGGGCAACTAAGGAGTGGCTCCGTAAGAAGCATCTCAATGTCCTGGAGTGGCCTAGCCAGTCTCCAGACCTGAACCCAATAGAAAATCTTTGGAGGGAGCTGAAAGTCCATATTGCCCAGCGACAGCCCCGAAACCTGAAGGATCTGGAGAAGGTCTGTATGGAGGAGTGGGCCAAAATCCCTGCTGCAGTGTGTGCAAACCTCGTCAAGACCTACAGGAAACGTATGATCTCTGTAATTGCAAACAAAGGTTTCTGTACCAAATATTAAGTTCTGCTTTTCTGATGTATCAAATACTTATGTCATGCAATAAAATGCAAATTAATTACTTAAAAATCATACAATGTGATTTTCTGGATTTTTGTTTTAGATTCCGTCTCTCACAGTTGAAGTGTACCTATGATAGAAATTACAGACCTCTACATGCTTTGTAAGTAGGAAAACCTGCAAAATCGGCAGTGTATCAAATACTTGTTCTCTCCACTGTACATCTGTTAGTCACAGATACCTTTTTTAAAAAGGTAGGGGCGTGGATCAGAAAACCAGTCAGTATCTGGTGTGACCACCATTTGCCTCAAGCAGCGAGACACATCTCCTTCGCATAGAGTTGTCCCATTCCTCTTCAATGGCTTTACGAAGTTGCTGGATATTGGCGGGAACTGGAACACACTGTCGTACACTTAGATCCAGAGCATCCCAAACATGCTCAATGGGTGACATGTCTGGTGAGTATGCATGTCATGGAAGAACTGGGACCTTTTCAGCTTCCAGGAAGTACAGATCCTTGCGACGTTGGGCCATGCATTATCATGCTGAAACATGAGGTGATGGCCGCGGATGAATGGCACGACAAACTGGCCTCAGGATCTTGTCACGGTATCTCTGTGCATTGAAATGTCCATTGATAAAATACTAATTGTGTTTGTTGTCTGTAGCTTATGCCTGCCCACACCATAACCCCACCAACTCCATGGGGCACTCTGTTAACAACGTTGACATCAGCAAACCGCTTGCCCACACAACGCCATACGCTGTCTGCCATCTGCCCGGTATTTTCTAAAACGACGTTGGAGTCAGCTTACGGTAGAGAAATGAACATTCAATTCTTTGCCAACAGCTCTGGTGGACATTCCTGCAGTCAGCATGCCAATTGCACGCTCCCTCAACTTGAGACATCTGTGGCATTGTGTTGTGTGACAAAACTACACATTTTAGAGTGGCCTTTTATTGTCCCCAGCACAAGGTGCACCTGTGTAATGATCATGCTGTTTAATCAGCTTCTTGATATGCCACACCTGTCAGGTGGATGGACTATCTTGGCAAAGGAGAAATGCCCACTAAAAGGGATGTAAACAAATTTGTGCACAACATTTGAAAGAAATAAGCTTTTTGTGTGTATGGAACATTTCTGGAATCTTTTATTTCAGCTCATGAAACATGGGACCACCACTTTACATGTTGTGTTTATATTTTTGTTCAGTGTATATTATCATTCACTCCTCGACTCAAAATAACCGTGGCTTGTCAGTGATGTAGGACACGATTACATTTGAGACGGGATATTCCTGCTCTTTGAAAACTCCTTGGCCTTAGTACCATCAGGTAGGATAACAAAACAGACCCTGCAGTGTGATTCAATGGACTTACATTTCAATAAAGCCAACCTGCCACAGACAACAGACCAATGTATGAGTTTCAGTCTGTGTCTCGCACATAATGCACCGACTTATACAAACACACACAAAAGCACAGTCTCAACGTTGGGATGCCTTCCTTAAAGTAAGAGGGTGGGAGCTATAGGCGCCACTCTCAAGTGGGCTAAACTGGTTTTCCTGAGGAACGCGTCTAAACCAAACTTTGTGCCCCTTCTGGGATTTAGCAGAGTTGCTATAGCAACAGGAAGTTCCCAGTTGTGCGTGCAGCTCACACCGTTACCGCGGCAGTAACAAAGAAGAAGGTCACAAGCAGCAAGGGTCTCAATGGCAAAGAGAAAAGCCTGTTTGAATCGGTGTCCTCTAGAGTTCAGACAAACTCCACAGCATGGGGAGAGGTTAAGAGGGCGGTCTCCTCTAGAGTTCAGACAAACTCCACAGCATGGGGAGAGGTTAAGAGGGCGGTCTCCTCTAGAGTTCAGACAAACTCCACAGCATGGGGAGAGGTTAAGAGGGCGGTCTCCTCTAGAGTTCAGACAAACTCCACAGCATGGGGAGAGGTTAAGAGGGCGGTCTCCTCTAGAGTTCAGACAAACTCCACAGCATGGGGAGAGGTTAAGAGGGCGGTCTCCTCTAGAGTTCAGACAAACTCCACAGCATGGGGAGAGGTTAAGAGGGCGGTCTCCTCTAGAGTTCAGACAAACTCCACAGCATGGGGAGAGGTTAAGAGGGCGGTCTCCTCTAGAGTTCAGACAAACTCCACAGCATGGGGAGAGGTTAAGAGGGCGGTCTCCTCTAGAGTTCAGACAAACTCCACAGCATGGGGAGAGGTTAAGAGGGCGGTCTCCTCTAGAGTTCAGACAAACTCCACAGCATGGGGAGAGGTTAAGAGGGCGGTCTCCTCTAGAGTTCAGACAAACTCCACAGCATGGGGAGAGGTTAAGAGGGCGGTGTCCTCTAGAGTTCAGACAAACTCCACAGCATGGGGAGAGGTTAAGAGGGCGGTGTCCTCTAGAGTTCAGACAAACTCCACAGCATGGGGAGAGGTTAAGAGGGCGGTGTCCTCCAGAGTTCAGACAAACTCCACAGCATGGGGAGAGGTTAAGAGGGCGGTCTCCTCTAGAGTTCAGACAAACTCCACAGCATGGGGAGAGGTTAAGAGGGCGGTCTCCTCTAGAGTTCAGACAAACTCCACAGCATGGGGAGAGGTTAAGAGGGCGGTCTCCTCTAGAGTTCAGACAAACTCCACAGCATGGGGAGAGGTTAAGAGGGCGGTCTCCTCTAGAGTTCAGACAAACTCCACAGCATGGGGAGAGGTTAAGAGGGCGGTCTCCTCTAGAGTTCAGACAAACTCCACAGCATGGGGAGAGGTTAAGAGGGCGGTCTCCTCTAGAGTTCAGACAAACTCCACAGCATGGGGAGAGGTTAAGAGGGCGGTCTCCTCTAGAGTTCAGACAAACTCCACAGCATGGGGAGAGGTTAAGAGGGCGGTCTCCTCTAGAGTTCAGACAAACTCCACAGCATGGGGAGAGGTTAAGAGGGCAGTCTCCTCCAGAGTTCAGACAAACTCCACAGCATGGGGAGAGGTTAAGAGGGCGGTCTCCTCCAGAGTTCAGACAAACTCCACAGCATGGGGAGAGGTTAAGAGGGCGGTCTCCTCTAGAGTTCAGACAAACTCCACAGCATGGGGAGAGGTTAAGAGGACAGTACAGCATGGGGAGAGGTTAAGAGGGCAGTACAGCATGGGGAGAGGTTAAGAGGGCAGTACAGCATGGGGAGAGGTTAAGAGGGCAGTACAGCATGGGGAGAGGTTAAGAGGGCAGTACAGCATGGGGAGAGGTTAAGAGGGCAGTACAGCATGGGGAGAGGTTAAGAGGGCAGTACAGCATGGGGAGAGGTTAAGAGGGCAGTACAGCATGGGGAGAGGTTAAGAGGGCAGTACAGCATGGGGAGAGGTTAAGAGGGCGGTACAGCATGGGGAGAGGTTAAGAGGGCGGTACAGCATGGGGAGAGGTTAAGAGGGCAGTACAGCATGGGGAGAGGTTAAGAGGGCAGTACAGCATGGGGAGAGGTTAAGAGGGCGGTACAGCATGGGGAGAGGTTAAGAGGGCAGTACAGCATGGGGAGAGGTTAAGAGGGCGGTACAGCATGGGGAGAGGTTAAGAGGGCGGTACAGCATGGGGAGAGGTTAAGAGGGCAGTACAGCATGGGGAGAGGTTAAGAGGGCAGTACAGCATGGGGAGAGGTTAAGAGGGCAGTACAGCATGGGGAGAGGTTAAGAGGGCAGTACAGCATGGGGAGAGGTTAAGAGGGCAGTACAGCATGGGGAGAGGTTAAGAGGGCGGTACAGCATGGGGAGAGGTTAAGAGGGCAGTACAGCATGGGGAGAGGTTAAGGGGGCAGTACAGCATGGGGAGAGGTTAAGGGGGCAGTACAGCATGGGGAGAGGTTAAGAGAGCAGTACAGCATGGGGAGAGGTTAAGAGGGCAGTACAGCATGGGGAGAGGTTAAGAGGGCAGTACAGCATGGGGAGAGGTTAAGAGGGCAGTACAGCATGGGGAGAGGTTAAGAGGGCAGTACAGCATGGGGAGAGGTTAAGAGGGCAGTACAGCATGGGGAGAGGTTAAGAGGGCAGTACAGCATGGGGAGAGGTTAAGAGGGCAGTACAGCATGGGGAGAGGTTAAGAGGGCAGTACAGCATGGGGAGAGGTTAAGAGGGCAGTACAGCATGGGGAGAGGTTAAGAGGGCAGTACAGCATGGGGAGAGGTTAAGAGGGCAGTACAGCATGGGGAGAGGTTAAGAGGGCGGTACAGCATGGGGAGAGGTTAAGAGGGCAGTACAGCATGGGGAGAGGTTAAGGGGGCAGTACAGCATGGGGAGAGGTTAAGGGGGCAGTACAGCATGGGGAGAGGTTAAGAGAGCAGTACAGCATGGGGAGAGGTTAAGAGGGCAGTACAGCATGGGGAGAGGTTAAGAGGGCAGTACAGCATGGGGAGAGGTTAAGAGGGCAGTACAGCATGGGGAGAGGTTAAGAGGGCAGTACAGCATGGGGAGAGGTTAAGAGGGCGGTACAGCATGGGGAGAGGTTAAGAGGGCGGTACAGCATGGGGAGAGGTTAAGGGGGCAGTACAGCATGGGGAGAGGTTAAGGGGGCAGTACAGCATGGGGAGAGGTTAAGAGGGCAGTACAGCATGGGGAGAGGTTAAGAGGGCAGTACAGCATGGGGAGAGGTTAAGGGGGCAGTACAGCATGGGGAGAGGTTAAGAGGGCGGTCTCCTCCAGAGTTCAGACAAACTCCACAGCATGGGGAGAGGCTAAGAGGGCGGTCTCCTCTAGAGTTCAGACAAACTCCACAGCATGGGGAGAGGTTAAGAGGGCGGTCTCCTCTAGAGTTCAGACAAACTCCACAGCATGGGGAGAGGTTAAGAGGGCGGTCTCCTCTAGAGTTCAGACAAACTCCACAGCATGGGGAGAGGTTAAGAGGGCGGTCTCCTCTAGAGTTCAGACAAACTCCACAGCATGGGGAGAGGTTAAGAGGGCGGTCTCCTCTAGAGTTCAGACAAACTCCACAGCATGGGGAGAGGTTAAGAGGGCGGTCTCCTCTAGAGTTCAGACAAACTCCACAGCATGGGGAGAGGTTAAGAGGGCGGTGTCCTCTAGAGTTCAGACAAACTCCACAGCATGGGGAGAGGTTAAGAGGGCGGTGTCCTCCAGAGTTCAGACAAACTCCACAGCATGGGGAGAGGTTAAGAGGGCGGTCTCCTCTAGAGTTCAGACAAACTCCACAGCATGGGGAGAGGTTAAGAGGGCGGTCTCCTCTAGAGTTCAGACAAACTCCACAGCATGGGGAGAGGTTAAGAGGGCGGTCTCCTCTAGAGTTCAGACAAACTCCACAGCATGGGGAGAGGTTAAGAGGGCGGTCTCCTCTAGAGTTCAGACAAACTCCACAGCATGGGGAGAGGTTAAGAGGGCGGTCTCCTCTAGAGTTCAGACAAACTCCACAGCATGGGGAGAGGTTAAGAGGGCGGTCTCCTCTAGAGTTCAGACAAACTCCACAGCATGGGGAGAGGTTAAGAGGACAGTCTCCTCTAGAGTTCAGACAAACTCCACAGCATGGGGAGAGGTTAAGAGGGCAGTCTCCTCCAGAGTTCAGACAAACTCCACAGCATGGGGAGAGGTTAAGAGGGCGGTGTCCTCTAGAGTTCAGACAAACTCCACAGCATGGGGAGAGGTTAAGAGGGCGGTGTCCTCTAGAGTTCAGACAAACTCCACAGCATGGGGAGAGGTTAAGAGGGCGGTGTCCTCCAGAGTTCAGACAAACTCCACAGCATGGGGAGAGGTTAAGAGGGCGGTCTCCTCTAGAGTTCAGACAAACTCCACAGCATGGGGAGAGGTTAAGAGGGCGGTCTCCTCTAGAGTTCAGACAAACTCCACAGCATGGGGAGAGGTTAAGAGGGCGGTCTCCTCTAGAGTTCAGACAAACTCCACAGCATGGGGAGAGGTTAAGAGGGCGGTCTCCTCTAGAGTTCAGACAAACTCCACAGCATGGGGAGAGGTTAAGAGGGCGGTCTCCTCTAGAGTTCAGACAAACTCCACAGCATGGGGAGAGGTTAAGAGGGCGGTCTCCTCTAGAGTTCAGACAAACTCCACAGCATGGGGAGAGGTTAAGAGGACAGTCTCCTCTAGAGTTCAGACAAACTCCACAGCATGGGGAGAGGTTAAGAGGGCAGTCTCCTCCAGAGTTCAGACAAACTCCACAGCATGGGGAGAGGTTAAGAGGGCGGTCTCCTCCAGAGTTCAGACAAACTCCACAGCATGGGGAGAGGTTAAGAGGGCGGTCTCCTCTAGAGTTCAGACAAACTCCACAGCATGGGGAGAGGTTAAGAGGGCAGTACAGCATGGGGAGAGGTTAAGAGGGCAGTACAGCATGGGGAGAGGTTAAGAGGGCAGTACAGCATGGGGAGAGGTTAAGAGGGCAGTACAGCATGGGGAGAGGTTAAGAGGGCAGTACAGCATGGGGAGAGGTTAAGAGGGCAGTACAGCATGGGGAGAGGTTAAGAGGGCGGTACAGCATGGGGAGAGGTTAAGAGGGCGGTACAGCATGGGGAGAGGTTAAGAGGGCAGTACAGCATGGGGAGAGGTTAAGAGGGCAGTACAGCATGGGGAGAGGTTAAGAGGGCGGTACAGCATGGGGAGAGGTTAAGAGGGCAGTACAGCATGGGGAGAGGTTAAGAGGGCGGTACAGCATGGGGAGAGGTTAAGAGGGCGGTACAGCATGGGGAGAGGTTAAGAGGGCAGTACAGCATGGGGAGAGGTTAAGAGGGCAGTACAGCATGGGGAGAGGTTAAGAGGGCAGTACAGCATGGGGAGAGGTTAAGAGGGCAGTACAGCATGGGGAGAGGTTAAGAGGGCAGTACAGCATGGGGAGAGGTTAAGAGGGCAGTACAGCATGGGGAGAGGTTAAGAGGGCGGTACAGCATGGGGAGAGGTTAAGAGGGCAGTACAGCATGGGGAGAGGTTAAGGGGGCAGTACAGCATGGGGAGAGGTTAAGGGGGCAGTACAGCATGGGGAGAGGTTAAGAGAGCAGTACAGCATGGGGAGAGGTTAAGAGGGCAGTACAGCATGGGGAGAGGTTAAGAGGGCAGTACAGCATGGGGAGAGGTTAAGAGGGCAGTACAGCATGGGGAGAGGTTAAGAGGGCAGTACAGCATGGGGAGAGGTTAAGAGGGCAGTACAGCATGGGGAGAGGTTAAGAGGGCAGTACAGCATGGGGAGAGGTTAAGAGGGCAGTACAGCATGGGGAGAGGTTAAGAGGGCAGTACAGCATGGGGAGAGGTTAAGAGGGCAGTACAGCATGGGGAGAGGTTAAGAGGGCAGTACAGCATGGGGAGAGGTTAAGGGGGCGGTAGCTCAGACTCAGTGGTGTGGAACAAATTGCTCTAATTAAAGTGTTTTTTGATATTAAAGGAGAATCATGTTATGAGACGCTGGAACAATTTTACTTGGACATTTAGGCAGATCTAATTTGTTGGTCAATGCCAGTAAAACTCAAATTATCTTCACTTATGACGTTGCGAATTTGTAGTTCATCAAGAATTTTGTTTATCAAGACCTAGTAGCTTTACCCCATGTGAAAAATCTTGTATTTGTGTACGGAGCCACCTAGCCCTAACGCAACCTCAATTCCCCTCGTTTGCATAGTTATCTCCTTTGTGGTCCATGAATTCCTCCCATAGTCGCCTTCCCCGCGGCAGCAACTGTGAGACTTCTTGACCTTCCTGTGACACCGTGGGCTGTAGATGTCCTGAAGGGCAGGCAGTGTGACCCCGTAGTCTTCTAGCTAGCTTTTCTTCTTCTATGGTATTATGGCAGTCCGTAAACAAACGTTAGAGGTGCACGCCACCACCTACTGTGTGGGATGAAAACAAAAAGATCCCACAAAACAGGAGCATTGTGGGGGTTGGAGGAAAAAAATCCATACAGACTACCAACAGCAACAGAAAAACGGAACAAAAATGTCCTATTTATTCTGTTAAAAACGCCAAATCCGTACTCAGGCTCAAGAGCCTGGGAAGGTGGGATTCTTCCGTACTTGCCAAAACCATTTTTAGGTCTTCAGCTATGTACCCAGCAACCTTTCGCCCGCAGCCATAATATGTCCAGTTTCGCACAAAATCCATATTTTTCACACACACATCGTCTCCGGTTCTCTCGACTGACAACAAACATTATCAATGGGCTGTGGGTCCTCCATGACCATATCTTCTATATATATATATATATATATATATACACACATACACACACATCATTCTCAATGGGCTGTGGGTCCTCCACGACCATATCTTCTACTACATCATTCTCAATGGGCTGTGGGTCCTCCACGACCATATCTTCTACTACATCATTCTCAATGGGCTGTGGTGAGCACAACAATATATTCTACTACATCATTCTCAATGGGCTGTGGTGAGCACAACAATATATTCTACTACATCATTCTCAATGGGCTGTGGTGAGCACAACAATATATTCTACTACATCATTCTCAATGGGCTGTGGGTCCTCCACGACCATATCTTCTACTACATCATTCTCAATGGGCTGTGGTGCCTCCACGACCATATCTTCTACTACATCATTCTCAATGGGCTGTGGTGCCTCCACGACCATATCTTCTACTACATCATTCTCAATGGGCTGTGGTGAGCACAACAATATATTCTACTACATCATTCTCAATGGGCTGTGGGTCCTCCACGACCATATCTTCTACTACATCATTCTCAATGGGCTGTGGGTCCTCCACGACCATATCTTCTACTACATCATTCTCAATGGGCTGTGGTGCCTCCACTACCATATCTTCTACTACATTGTCACTTCTCTCAACTCGTTTAATTGCCTCCGCATAAGATATCCGATGTATCGCGCTGACTTTTGCCACTTCCAGCTCCTTCACCCTTACAGGGCACTCCATGAATTCAGGATCATGATCCCCACCACAGTTGCAACACCCTATACGCCGATCTTCAGTGTACTCCATCCTTCTGCAAACAATTGCAACATGGCCAAAACCTTTGCAGTTCTTGCACTGTAGTGGTTTGGGGCCAAATGTTCTTAATGCATACCTTCCATAGCCCAGCTTCACATGTGCAGGGAGGTGCTCTGTATCCAAAAACAATAGAACCATATACTTTGTTTTATTCTTCTCCGTTCACCATTTGGCTCAGGCAACGGGCACCAACCACACCTTGGATTATTTTCTTGAGGTATTCGGCCTCAACTGCCACAAACCACCCAGAGATGACTTGAGGTATTCAGCCTCAACTGCCACAGACACCCCGGAGATGACTTGAGGTATTCGGCCTCAACTGCCACAGACACCCCGGAGATGACTTGAGGTATTCAGCCTCAACTGCCACAGACACCCCGGAGATGACTTGAGGTATTCAGCCTCAACTGCCACAGACACCCCGGAGATGACTTGAGGTATTCGGCCTCAACTACTATAGACACCCCAGATGACTCCTTGTAACAGGGGCCCTACTCCGAAGTTCAAAGCACATTACTTTGAAATTTGCGATTCCTTGTGCAATTTTCTTCTGTTCTTCAGAAATACAATGAATCAGAACCAGACCACTTCTGGCAGCCTGATCTCATAGACTAGACGTAACATAGTAAATTCAAATCCGGGAAACTCAAATTAGTATGATATGTTACGTCAGAAGGTTACTTAAGGCAAAAACGTACAAACATCTAACAACTTTAGCATTTTAGCTAATTAGCAACTTCACCCTACTTACTACTTTTTAGCTACTTTGCAACTACTTAGCATGTTAGCTAACCATAACCCTTTAACCTAACTCCTAACCCTTTAACCTAACTCCTAACCCTTTAACCTAACCCTAACCCTTTAGCCTAACACCTAACCTGAACCCTAACCCCTAGTCTAGCTAAAGTTAGCCACCTAGCTAATGTTAGCATTAGCCACCTAGCTAACGTTGTCCACAACAAATTGGAATTCGTAAACATATCAAACGTTTTGCTAATGTGTAACATAGTGCGAATTGCCATTCATAACATATTGTACGAATTTCCATTCATAACATATACAAATTGTAATTTGTAGCATATCATACAAAATGAGTGTTGGACATCCACAAATTAATATGGACCCATATGAAACGTAACAGATCATACTAATTGGAGTGTTTCCGTTTGCTATGTCACATCTACCCCTGAGTCCAGGTTGCTTCTGGGCAACTGGGATGGGCAACTGGCGGCCCATCAATTTCCAATTTACTTTTTTTTTTTTTTTTTTATGGGGGGGCGTATCAACTTACTGTTGAGAGTTAGAATAGTAGAATACATAAAGGTGAAATTTCGAAATTTGGTTGTGCCTCAGCGGTTTTTCTCTTGTTATGTCAGTCCCTCAATTAGCCCATGGTCAGCTAACATTTTTTAGATCGGTAAATTAGTCTAGCCAGCCATCTAAACTTCTCGTAATCATGGTCGAATTACCGACCGGTGGGCCCCCATTGATTTTGTAAGTCACTCTTACTCAGATATTATAAACGGCAAACATTTCTCTCCACCCTATGGTAGAATGTGTAGAAGGAAATTTGCTGTAAAACTGCAAATTGTTTTCTCTGTCCCATGTCAAAACGTGTAGAATTCCATGAAATCAGTTAGAAAATTGCAAAATCTTCTCTCCGTCCCATGGCAAAATGTGTAGAATTGCAGCAAACTTACTTTAAAAACTGCAACATTTTCTCTCTGCTCTCAAGGGGGGCCCGCTAAAATGTTTTGTTCGCAAGGTGGGGGGGGTGTATGGCAGCCCGTTGAGGCTCATGATGTTCCGATTTTTTTTGGCCCCCACCCCCATCCAAGTTGCCCATCTCTGATGTACATTTTTCACCTTCTTTGAGACCTCAAACGAATCTTCCAGATAACATTCTTTAATTTAAAAAAATAGGGGGTGCCCCAGAGTGAGACATTTAACTGCCTCATTTATTCTGGGCGGGGACAATAAGTAGACCAGAGCCAGCCAATAGCGATGAGCTCACCAGGGAAATCATGCTCACGCGAGAGAGGGAACGCCCACTTACACTGACAGGAACCTTGAGTATTTTTTTTAACGGTAAACGGCCTGAATAAACTATCTTATTTATCCACCATCTTTGGAAGTACAAAATATTTATATCAAAAGATTGGAGACTGTATCTAATGATGTTCTACTCAGTACTGTATCGGTCTCTCTCCTTCCTTCTCATACTGACCACGCTTCATCAGTACATGCTCCACTGTCTGTTTCCTGGCAGTAATCACACCTTCCTATTGGATGCTTTCCTATCACATTTAAAAGAGGTTAGTTAGAGAGAGATGAGAACACTAATAAAACGATCCTCATTGATGACATGGATACACTCTATATTGCATCATAGCTAAATAAAAATAAACATTACTCAATAGGATGATTGTTGAGTCAATACACGTACAAATGAATGAAATTATCTGCATTGCCCATTTTGGGTAATTGCCCATGTAATGACGATACAGCTCAGAGAGAAAGAGGTGTGGTCAGTGAGTTTGCTGGTGATTTCACTCGTTTGTTTATGTTTATGATTGCGCAATTTACCAAAACCGGCAGATGAATGCAATAGTCTTATGGAAATATCTATAAATAAATCCATGTTTCTATCCACTTGAAACCACTTTAGCTTCCGGAAGATCAATCCATACCGCTAAATATACAAAAATAAACATCACATTCAAAACCAGAAAATGTTCTGAGCTCAAATTCATGACTCTGTATCCAAACCAGTCTCACAACTGGGGCCAAGCGGAGAAAGAACACGATTTTAAAAAAGCACATGTTTATTTTGAAACATTTACAAACCTTCAGATCAAAATGAAACAATAGGGGCGCCGTCTCTCCGGTGTGTCTTCTGGTGTTCCACAAGAGCTCTTTTCTCTGAGAAACATTTTCTACAGTCAGGGCATTGCTACGGCTTTGCTTGAGGGCTCTGGTCTTGACTCAGTCTCAATGAGAAAGCGGTGTGCGCTGTGTTCCCCTGACCCATGTGTGTCGCGCTGGTGTTTCTTTATGGCTTTCTTTTCGGTGAAACGCTTCCCGCAGTCGGGGCACTGGTACGGTTTCTCTCCAGTGTGGGTTAGTATGTGTGTTTTCAGCGTGTTCGACTGAGAGAAACTCTTGTCGCAGTAAGTGCAGTGGTGCGGTTTCTGACCCGAGTGTATTAAGTGGTGCCGTATTAAAGAGGCGACTTGAGAGAACTTCATGTCGCAGACGGCGCATAGGAAAGGTTTCTCTCCTGTGTGCACCGTCTGGTGACGCCTCATGTTAGTCTTATCAGCGAAGCACCTGCTGCACTGGGCGCATTGGTAAGGTTTCTCTCCTGTGTGCTTTCTCTCGTGGATTACCAATCTATGCTTTGAACTGAATTCCTGGCCGCAAGTAAGGCAGAGGTACTGATTATTCTCTCTTACTTGCTCGTTTATTTTCTGATGCTTGGTTTTCTGATGATTCAACAAAGCCTGAAGCAATCTGAAACTCTTCCCGCAATCGGAGCAAAGGTGCTGTTTCTCCTCGTGGGTCACCACATGTTTCTTCAGCGCTCCAGACTCCATGAAGCCTTTCCCACAGACAGAACAGACATGCGGCTTCTCTACTTGCTCTCCGTGCTGCGTTTTCTGATGTCTTCTCAAAGCTGAGTGGAAGCCGAAGCTCTTGCCGCAGTTGGCGCAGAGGTGAGGTTTCTCTCCAGTGTGGGTCCGCAGGTGAGTCTCTAACCCTGCCTTAGAAGCCAGCCTCTTCCCACAGTGAGGGCATGGCTCAGAGACCTGTGTCTTGCCTATCTTCTCTCCTTTATGTCTTCTAACATGTGTTCTAAGGTTCGAAGAGTCGTTAAATCTCTTCTCGCAGAGAGGACACACAAAGGGTTTCTCACCGGAGTGCATACGAAGGTGCCTTTGATAACTATTTGAATGAGAGAAGCGTTTGTGGCATTGGGAGCAGCAGAAAGGTTTTTCACCAGTATGCGTTCTCTGGTGGCTGGTCAGCCTTTCCTTGGTTGGGAAATGGCGCTTACATTCAGGGCATTGGAATTGGTCTCCATCTAGACGATGTGATTTGGAATGATTTGTTAAGGTAAGTAAGGACGTGAAAGTCTTTCCGCAGTTGGAGCAGAGGTGAGGTTTCTCTCTCGAATGGACAGATTGGTGTTTTTTTAAGTATCCAGAATCTCTGAAGCCTTTCCCACAGACAGAGCACACATGGGGCTTCGCACTGCCTCCTGCGTGGAGTACCTGATGTCTTCTCAGAGACGAATGAAAACAGTAACTCTTCCCACAGTCGGAGCAGAGGTGGGGTTTCTCTCCAGTGTGGGTTCTTTGATGGGACCTCAAGGCTCCTGGTTGATTAAAAACTTTCCCACAGAATGCACATTCATGACGTTTCACTCCGTGCTCTGAATGACTAAAATGTTTATGTTTGGTCAAGGAGGGACGGAAAGCGAAGCTCTTCCCGCAGTCGGGGCAGACGTGAGGTTTCTCTACAGTGTGGGTCTTCAGGTGAATCTTTAGTCTTATTTTGGTTGACAACTTCTTCCCACAGTGAGAACATGGATTAAGGACTGGTTTCTTCACGGTCCCATCAGGTTCCTCTTCAGAATGTTCTCCTGAGTGAGTTCTAAAGATGTGTTTCTTTAAGTTTCCTGGATCATTGAAACTCTTCCCACAACGAGGGCAAATGTACGGTTTCTCTCCAGTGTGAGTTAGCAGATGTCGCTCCAGAATGTCTTTTGTGGCAAAACTCTTCCCACACTGAGCACAGGTGTGGGTTTTCTTGCAAGTTTTCTGCCCTGGTGTTTTCCTGCAGTCCATCAGCTGCACAGACACCCTCTTCAGACCTCGCAGTAAGGTGCTACCAGGAGAGGCACGACACGGGGTCTTCGGGAGAGACGTGTCCTGTAAATCACAGAAATAGAGACGGAATGAATCAGGGTGGGACATGCTCTTCTACCTGTCAATGAACTTTGAAGTATTTAAATTCCTCTCATCCACAATGACTTAACCTCCTTCTCAAAATGGAGAAAGGTCAAGAGGAGGAACATCAGATATTATCCTCCAATGAGGAGGAACATCAGATATTATCCTCCAATGAGGAGGAACATCAGATATTATCCTCCAATGAGGAGGAACATCAGATATTATCCTCCAATGAGGAGGAACATCAGATATTATCCTCCAATGAGGAGGAACATCAGATATTATCCTCCAATGAGGAGGAACATCAGATATTATCCTCCAATGAGGAGGAACATCAGATATTATCCTCCCATGAGGAGGAACATCAGATATTATCCTCCAATGAGGAGGAACATCAGATATTCCCACGGGGGGCCAGTATGAAAATGTATGCACTCACTAACTGTAAGTCGCTCTGGATAAGAGCGTCTGCTAAATGACTAAAATGTAAAATATTATCCTCCAATGCCTTCTATAGAAGGAAGTTGAGGAATCAAAGAAAGACTGTTGAGAAACACACTTTAAGACTGGGAAAAAAATATTCACTTTCTGACACGGAAAATAAATACTCACGCCTCTCACTCTCTGCTCTGGTGTGTGCTTTTCTGGAGATAACTCCGCCTCCAGTCTGTTGCTAGGCAACCAATCCGTGTCCTCCACGTCGCAGTCTGCAGCGTCATCGTAGTTGGATTGTCTGGGACTCGTGGACTCCGCCTCCAACCCGTTGCTAGATAACCCAGCCCCTCCCTCTCTGCTCCCTCCTTCATCACAGTCCACAGCATGATCAGCCTGGCGGTGACTCCAGGGTGCTGCCCTAGCATCCTCCTGTATCCTCCTGATGTCCTCTTTCAGTTGGACTAACCAAGACATTCCCTGCTCCTCCGATTTCATTGAATCCGTATTGTCCCACATTTCCTCCATGATTTTACGCCGCAATGAGCGGTGATCCATTCCTTTAACTTCGGATGCATCATGTCCACGATGTTCACATAGGTAACATAGATTGTCCTCAGTTAAATTCCATAAACTCTTCTCAATTTCATCCATCAACACTCCCTTCTCTCGATTCATTTTGTCCCAGCAGAGTCTGAATGTTTCTTGGTAAAAATGGCAATAACAACTGGTTATTGAATGGAGCTGTCACAAAGAGTGAGGTGTCTTTCTCATGTGTCCTGTTTCTTTCCTATCTGGAGTTCTCATAACACCAGATCTTCCTCCTGTCACCAGAGCAGTGGAACTCCTTGTGAGGTCACCTGTCACCAGAGCAGTGGAACTCCTTGTGAGGTCACCTGTCACCAGAGCAGTGGAACTCCTTGTGAGGTCACCTGTCACCAGAGCAGTGGAACTCCTTGTGAGGTCACCTGTCACCAGAGCAGTGGAACTCCTTGTGAGGTCACCTGTCACCAGAGCAGTGGAACTCCTTGTGAGGTCACCTGTCACCAGAGCAGTGGAACTCCTTGTGAGGTCACCTGTGGAAGTAGGAGGACGTGGTGTAATAGAAAAAAATAACTGTTTTTACCATCTTATATCTACATGTATATAGTGTCATTCTATTTTGCAGAGTCTGTCAAATCAAAGCATTTTCTAGATTTGATTGTCAATCTTTTATTTTTTTACTTAAAAACACCAATCAGCAGTTAAAACAATAAACAAAGCGTTATCCCCGACCCTGTTTCGGTAAAAAAGCGGAGGGATGGGGCAGGAGAAATCTAACCACTCATATTTATAGACAGAGCTAGGACTGACCATCCATGAAATCTAAATTAATAGTTGTAACTACGTTTTGAGGCTATACAGTGTTTGTTTACATTTACTTTACAAACATTGGAGTGAAACAAGCTTATATTCCGCATAGGGCCCTGTGTTTTGGTTGATCATGTCACATGACCTGGACTTGAACCTTTATTTTAAGCCTTTTCCAGACATGAGAACTACACCAAAAATGAAAGCAGTTGTCTCAGTATGGTGCTGGGCCATCTGACATTTAAGGGGCCAGTTTGATAGAAAAACCTTTCATTGAAGGTTAAAGTCCAGGTCATGTGACATGATTAACCAAAACACAGGGCCCTAGTTGAACTAAGCTCATGAGGCATTTATAAGTTATATACTTCAAGAATCAACGGGTACATACAGTATTATGAAGTACGGAAGGTGTCGTATGCTGTGGCAGTGAAGAGAGTGGTGGAGGAAGATGGTTACAGGCTGAGGGATACTGAGAGGATTCCTGTGAGTAGGCAGAGACCAAGACAGAGTGATGGAAAGAATGTGCTTCAGTAAGGTGGGCTGTTTAGTATTCATAGCCATGGTTGTCAATTGTACCACAGAAATGGATCAGAAGTCACAGAAAAGAGAGGTTGTGGTGGCAGTTTCTGAGAAGTACTTGGGATTGCGAGGATTTACTGCAAAACAGTTGCAGGGGGGTGTTGAGTGGTAGTGTTCTGGAGTAGAATAGTGGAATGTTTTTATTTTTATTTTTATAGAGGGCTAATAGTTGGCAGGGCAATTTTCCTTTTCCCTAATTTTGTATCACCGTATCAAGAACTTAATGTAGGTAGGCCGTGAATGGCCTCACACACAGTACCTAAAAGTTGGATGCGATCCGCCAACCAAATCCTTTAGAAGAAGAAGCTAACAAGCTAACGTTAGCTAACACAGACAGAATATACAACAGTAACTCGTTGATTTCATATAGCTACAATCGAGCTCCCTGTAGCTACCAGTCAGAAAACAATCATTTTATTCGAATATCGACTCAGTTTGTCTACAGCTTTAAAATAGTTTACAGGAGCAATTAGTTAGCTAGCTACTAAGCTAAAACGCAGCTAGTCTGGAGAGCAGCTAGCCAGCTAAATTAGCGGTTATGCGAACCTAACTACTAACTAATTGCATCTTTTGGACGACCCCTTCTGACCGTCAGTAGAAACCTAATGCTTTACTCACCGGCTCGATTGTAACACAATCCTTCCGAAGTATTCAGTAGTCTTCTAGCTACCGTTTCAAACGCAAGCGGCCTGTTCACGTTCCAGGCGAGAAGAAACAAAGGGGCGGGGCTCGCAGAAAGGACACGAGAGGAGAGCAGTAGGGTGAGGTCAGAGAGAGACGAGAACGGTAATACAACTATCCTTATTGAGGACATAGATACATTATATTACATCATAGGTAAATAATAACAACAATAATTACTCAGTACAAATGAATACATGTATATGTATTACCCACTTGCCTATGTAATGACACAGCATAGAGCGAAAGAGGAGTGTTCAGTGAGTTTACTGGTGATTTTCACTAGTTTTATGTTTATGAACAATTTACCAAATGGGGTGGTGAATGCAAACTTCAAAGTAGTCTTATGAAAATATCTATAAATGAGTCCATGGGTTTATTCAATAGGAATTTGTCCAATAGAAACTCATTTTCATTGCATAATATTTTCTGTTGCAAAACTGTTTGCTATGGTGTGCAACTAATGAATACACACCATTTTCTATCCACTTCAAACCGCTTTAGCTTCCACGGGATTAAGCCAGCGTTTCCAAACTCGGTCCTCAGGACCCCAAGGGGTGCACGTTTTGGTTTTAGCCCTAACACTACACAGCTGATTCAAATAGTCAAAGCTTGATAATTAGTTGATTATTTGAATCAGCTGTGTAGTGCTAGAGCATAAAACAAAACGTGGCACCCCACGGGGTCCCGAGGACTGAGTTTGGTTGGGAAAACCTGGATAAAGAAAGATACAAGACCAAAAAAAATTCTGAGCTCAACTATTTCTGTATCCAAACCAGTCTCACCACTGGGGCCAAGCAGGTACAAACATTACTTATTATTTGAAAAACACATGTTTATTTTTAAACATGAAAAAAAAAAAACATATCAAAATGAAACTTTAGATTCACGACTGTATGAGACATCATGTCAACATCTATAACTTCCCCCTCCAATCAACAGATGGAACAGAGAATCACCTTTATTCGTCAAACACATGTGCATGTCCAGGAATTTGACTCTGTGAAATGGTGTTGACACAAACAGAATACAGGCTAAAAATAGACAATAAACAGAATAAACGGACAAGATATATACATGCAGAATGTCCACAATCCTCATACAGTATGTACACTATGAACAGTGGAAGATAAAAACTACAGGCTACACTATAAATCTACATTATGAATTGTGCATGTAGAAATAAAAGCCGACTCCCGGTAGTCCCGTGTAGCTCAGTTGGTAGAGCACGGCGCTTGCGACGCCAGGGGTTGTGGGTTTCGATTCCCCAAAAGGAACCAGTATGAAAATGTATACACTCACTACTACTACTACTACTGTATGTTTCTGTGGATACGAGCATCTGCTAAAACAACGTAAACTACAAGAGTAAATAAAACATAACATGGGTCTGTTCAGATTTCATTAATGAGTTATTAAACAATGTTTGTCACATTACAAGAAGCAGATAGTGTTACACTTATTCAGAAGAATTGGAGCCAAGACCTTCAAATAAAGACATTAAAAACATTTATGTAGGTAGTTGCTTCTTCAGACTTGTACAGTTTCTTGGCAGACTTCTTCTAAAAACTGCCATTTCATTCATAGATAATAATACTAATAATAATAAACACATTAATTGCGATAACATAATGTTGCTAGCTAGCTTATGGAGGAAGCATTTAGTGTTCAGCAACTCTGGCTATATGGCAGCATAACTATAAAGATGACATCATCACACAAAACGCTAACAGCAGACAGATAGCCTTCACACATATATTTTGGGAATATTCTTTCAAATCGCACCACCAAGTTTATATTTCAGCTGTTCAGAAATATGAGGCAGAGACATAGGCTACATCATCATGTCCATTAAATTGGTTGAGGGTTCAGAAGAAGGGGAGTAAAAGCAAAGATTAAAGAGAAACTTGAATGTTTGTGTAAAATAACACATGAGCAAAACATGATTTGGATCCTTAGTTTTGAGAAAGATGTTTCCAAAGAGGGGGGGTGAAAACTCTGTATTCGTAGCCTCGGCCTATAAATTAACTGGAGACAGCGTCCAAGATGGAAGACTGTTGTTTTCAACATAACCTACTCACGTTAGCAAACGCCAATTCGTGGACGGTCTATATAAAAAAATACATTACAAATTTAGCAGACGCTCTTATCCAAAACGACTTACAGGAGCAATTAGGGTTAAGTGCCTCGCTCAAGGGCAGATTCTTCACATAGTTGGCGCAGGGATTTGAACCAGCGACCTTTCAGTTAATGGCCCAATGCTCTTAACCGCTAGGCTACCTGCCGCCCTATATATCTCCGGGTTGCATCCTTTTTACTGGGCCCAACTCACATGCACACTAGCACTCAATGCGCACAGGGAGCACCGCGAGCAGTGATGACGTCATCACGTCATCCAAAAACATGGCAGACACCTTGAATATACAATTTTAATGTCTTCGGCTGTGAGTGATGGAGAAAAAAAAATGGCCTCAATTGATATTTTGTGCACAAAGGTGATGGCTAAAGTATCTTATTAGGAATTTTAAATCTGATTTCTCTATGGGACCATCTACAGGAATTGTCTTTGTGGGCCAGATGTCAGTTAAACTGCAGTACTGAAACTGCCCTCTGGGTAAAGTGGAAAGCTTCCAGACCTGAACCCTGACCCCTTCGTTCGTCTGTGCCGTGCACAAAGTGACTTTTAGAGCTACAAAACTAATTACAAATTTAAGTTAGAAATACTACTTGTACAAACACAAAACACCTTAGCTAGATGTTAAAGTAAGCAACTAAGATATCCTCAGCAAAAAAAAAACGTCTAAATCAATAATGGATTCATTGATTTAGCTTAAATTCATCCAGCCTGTTTTGACGAAGAAATGTACTTCACTTAAGTATTATTTTAGAACGTTATAACAGCCTTTTGATCTATCCCATTACTCTTTGCGAGATACGAGACAGATCAGTGCAGGCGGAATCGTTACCTTGGGAATAAGGTATTTATCTAGTTGCTTCGTTCAGCCTTGTACAGTTGTCTTGGCAGACTTCTTCTAAACTGCCATAGCGCGAGGCCACCATAGTAGAAGACAAGTGAAGCAACGTCACAACATTAAAACAGGCAAGTGGTGTCCTCTAGTGGCCATACTGGTACTGCACCATACAATAAATACATGCCAAAACGGGAGTCATCTATAGCACTTTTTTGTGTGTATGTATGTATGTATGTATATATATATATATATACACATTGGGGGAAAAAAGTATTTAGTCAGCCACCAATTGTGCAAGTTCTCCCACTTAAAAAGATGAGAGGCCTGTAATTTTCATCATAGGTACACGTCAACTATGACAAACAAATTGAGATTTTTTTTCTCTCCAGAAAATCACATTGTAGGATTTTTTATGAATTTATTTGCAAATTATGGTGGAAAATAAGTATTTGGTCACCTACAAACAAGCAAGATTTCTGGCTCTCACAGACCTGTAACTTCTTCTTTAAGAGGCTCCTCTGTCCTCCACTCGTTACCTGTATTAATGGCACCTGTTTGAACTTGTTATCAGTATAAAAGACACCTGTCCACAACCTCAAACAGTCACACTCCAAACTCCACTATGGCCAAGACCAAAGAGCTGTCAAAGGACACCAGAAACAAAATTGTAGACCTGCACCAGGCTGGGAAGACTGAATCTGCAATAGGTAAGCAGCTTGGTTTGAAGAAATCAACTGTGGGAGCAATTATTAGCAAATGGAAGACATACAAGACCACTGATAATCTCCCTTGATCTGGGGCTCCACGCAAGATCTCACCCCGTGGGGTCAAAATGATCACAAGAACGGTGAGCAAAAATCCCAGAACCACACGGGGGGATCTAGTGAATGACCTGCAGAGAGCTGGGACCAAAGTAACAAAGCCTACCATCAGTAACACACTATGCCGCCAGGGACTCAAATCCTGCAGTGCAAGACGTGTCCCCCTGCTTAAGCCAGTACATGTCCAGGCCCGTCTGAAGTTTGCTAGAGTGCATTTGGATGATCCAGAAGAGGATTGGGAGAATGTCATATGGTAGATGAAACCAAAATATAACTTTTTGGTAAAAACTCAACTCGTCGTGTTTGGAGGACAAAGAATGCTGAGTTGCATCCAAAGAACACCATACCTACTGTGAAGCATGTGGGTGGAAACATCATGCTTTGGGGCTGTTTTTCTGCAAAGGGACCAGGACGACTGATCCATGTAAAGGAAAGAATGAATGGGGCCATGTATCGTGAGATTTTGAGTGAAAACCTCCTTCCATCAGCAAGGGCATTGAAGATGAAACGTGGCTGGGTCTTTCAGCATGACAATGATCCCAAACACACCGCCCGGGCAACGAAGGAGTGGCTTCGTAAGAAGCATTTCAAGGTCCTGGAGTGGCCTAGCCAGTCTCCAGATCTCAACCCCATAGAAAATCTTTGGAGGGAGTTGAAAGTCCGTGTTGCCCAGCGGCAGCCCCAAAACATCACTGCTCTAGAGGAGATCTGCATGGAGGAATGGGCCAAAATACCAGCAACAGTGTGCGAAAACCTTGTGAAGACTTACAGAAAACGTTTGACCTGTGTCATTGCCAACAAAGGGTATATAACAAAGTATTGAGAAACTTTTGTTATTGACCAAATACTTATTTTCCACCATAATTTGCAAATAAAATCATTAAAAATCCTACAATGTGATTTTCTGGATTTTTTTTTCTCATTTTGTCTGTCATTGTTGACGTGTACCTATGATGAAAATTACAGGCCTCTCTCATCTTTTTAAGTGGGAGAACTTGCACAATTGGTGGCTGACTAAATACTTTTTTCCCCCACTGTGTATATATATATATATATATACACATTAGCACAAAAAAGGTTCTGGATTCAGGCTAGATAAAACAGTCCAAAGCAAGCAGACAATTCATAAACAGAACCCAATTTATACAATGAGTTCTAACACCCAGAGACAAAATAACTAGTTACGGTAGTTTCTTACGGGAGTCATATAAACTCAGCAAAAAAAGAAACGTCCCTTTTTCAGGACCCTGTCTTTCAAAGAATTTGTAAAAATCCAAATAACTTCACAGATCTTCATTTTAAAGGGGTTAAACACTGTTTCCCATGTTTGTTCAATGAACCATAAACAATTAATGAACATGCACCTGTGGAACAGTCGTTAAGACACTGACAGCTTACAGACGGTAGGCAATTAAGGTCACAGTTATGAAAACTTAGGACACTAAAGAGGCCTTTATACTGACTCTGAAAAACACCAAAAGAAAGATGCACAGGGTCCCTGCTCATCTGCGTGAACGTGCCTTAGGCATGCTGCAAGGAGGCATGAGGACTGCAGATGTGGCCAGGGCAATAAATTGCAATGTCCGTACTGTGAGACGCCTAAGCTACAGGGAGACAGGACTGACAGCTGATCGTCCTCGCAGTGGCAGACCACGTGTAACAACACCTGCACAGGATCGGTACATCCGAACATCACACCTGCGGGACAGGTACAGGATGGCAACAACAACTGCCCGAGTTACACCAGGAACGCACAATCCCTCCATCAGTGCTCAGACTGTCCGCAATATGCTGAAAGAGGCTGGACTGAGGGCTTGTAGGCCTGTTGTAAGGCAAACATCACTGGCAACAACGTCGCCTATGGGCACAAACCCACCGTCGCTGGACCAGACAGGACTGGCAAAAAGTGCTCTTCACTGACGTGTCGCGGTTTTGTCTCACCAGGGGTGATGGTCGGTTTCGCGTTTATCATCGAAGGAATGACCATTACACCGAGGCCTGTACTCTGGAGCGGGATCGATTTGGAGGTGGAGGGTCCGTCATGGTCTGGGGCGGTGTGTCACAGCATCATCGGACTGAGCTTGTTGTCATTGCAGGCAATCTCAACGCTGTGCGTTACCCTTCCTGCAGGCTCATCCTGACATGACCCTCCAGCATGACAATGCCACCAGCCATACTGCTCGTTCTGTGCGTGATTTCCTGCAAGACAGGAATGTCACTGTTCTGCCATGGCCAGTGGGGTAACATCTCACAGCAAGAACTGGAAAATCTGGTGCAGTACATGAGGAGGAGATGCACTGCAGTACTTAATGCAGCTGATGGCCACACCAGATACTGACGGTTAATTTTGATTTTGAACCCCCCTTTGTTCAGGGACACATTATTCAATTTCTGTTAGTCACATGGGGTCTGTGGAACTTGTTCAGTTTATGTCTCAGTTGTTGAATCTTGTTATGTTCATACAAATATTTACACATGTTAAGTTTGCTGAAAATAAACGCAGTTGACATTGAGAGGACGTTTCTTTTTTGCTGAGTTTTTTATATATATTTATACATACACATATACATACACCGTCAACATTTTTGACATGCGTTTTTCTGGATTTTTTTGTTGTTATTCTGTCTCTCACTGTTCAAATAAACCTACCATTAAAATTATAGACTGATCATGTCTTTGTCAGTGGGCAAACGTACAAAATCAGCAGGGGATTAAATACTTTTTTCCCTCACTGTATGTATGTGATATATATATATATATATATATATATATATATATATATATATATATATATGTTAGCACAAAAAAGGTTCTGGATTCAGGCTAGATAGAACAGCCCAAAGCAAGCAGACAATTTATAAACAGAACCAAATGTATACAATGAGTTCTAACACCCAGAGACAAAATAACTAGTTACGGTAGTTTCTTAGTTAGCCTTACAAAAACATTTCAGAGAAAATAAGACAGAAATGAACTATCACATGGTATTCGGGAAGGCAGCGGTGTAGAAGATCTATTTTCAATTTTTAAATGTTTTATTAATTTAGCAGACACTCTTATCCAGAGCGCCTTAGTCAGTCAAATGGCAGCTATTTATCCTCTTCAACCCAATGTGTATCTCCTGGTGTTTCTTCAGAGTGCTGAGTTACCTAAGAATACATTCTCACAGACATTGGAACGTTGGAGCGGTTTCTCTCCCGTGTGTGAGCATGTGATTCTTTAGAGCTCTCTTCTCTGAGAAACCTTTCCCACAATCAGGGCAGTGGCAGGGTTTCACTCCAGTGTGGGTTTGCAGGTGTGATTTCAGACCAGATGAAGAAATGAAACTTTTTACACAATAGGTACATCTGTAACGCCTCTCACCTGAATGCACCCTAAGATGCTTTTTAAGATTTTGTGAAAGAGCAAAACTTTTCCCACACTGGGAGCAAAGGTAGGGCTTCTCTCCAGTGTGTACTCGCTGATGACTTTTCAATTTCTGCTCATTAACAAAGCGCCGGTCACACTGAGAGCAGTGGTAAGGCTTCTCTCCAGTGTGCATTCTCTGGTGAAATACCAGGTTGCGCTTTGTTGAGAGGCACTGCTTGCAAACAGGGCAAGGGAAAGATGGCTTTGCTTCTACATGCTGTTTCTGGTGTGTCGTGAAGTGTCCTAATGTTCTGAAACTCTTCCCGCATTCAGAGCAGAGGTAAGGTTTCTCTCCGGTGTGAATACTCTGATGTGACTTCAAGGATGAAGCTGCTGTAAAGCCCCTCCCACAGACGGGGCACACATGCGGCCTATCCCTGTGTTCAGCATGGACCCTCTGGTGAGATATCAGGTGTGCCTGAGTATAGAAGGTCTTCCCACAGTCAGGGCAGAGGTGGAGCTGTTCCCCAGTGTGTAGTCTCTGGTGTTTCCTCAAGGCATAGGTGCTAGAGAATCTCTTGCCACATTCAGAGCAGAGCTGAGTTTTTTCAGTGTGGCGGATTCGCAGATGATCCTTTAATTCTTTCTTTGAAGCTAGCATCGTCCCGCAGTGAGGACACGGATGCGGGACTTTGACTTTCTTCGTCACTCTAACCTCACCAGTGTGAAGTTTCTGATGTTTTTTTAGGCTTCTTAACAGACGGAACGTCTCCCCACACTCAGAGCACTCGTGAGGTTTCTCTTCGGTATGAATGCGCATGTGACTTTTCAGGCTTTTTTGACTTCCTAAATTCTTCCCACAGTGATCACAGATATGGGAGCTAGGCCTGTCTCCTGGGAGAGTTTTCTTGCATCGTTTAGCTTTAGACAGGCTGTGAGATTTCTCTCCTGTGCGAGTTGTCTTGCTGTCGTCCAGCTGCACAGACACTCTCTTCTTCAGACAGCGCAGTAGGGCGCTACCGCGGGAGGCACGACCCGGGGACATCGAGAGGTTGGAGGTGGGCCGGGGAGGCTTGTCCTGGAAATGGTCAAAATAGTGACCGAATGAAACAGGGTGGGAAACCATCTCCTGCCTTTCAAGGAATTTAAATCTCAAGTCTTTCCTCAATTCCTCTCATCCTCGATTACTCAAACTATTTCTCAAAAACCATTGAAGGAGAAAGGCCAAGAGGAGGAACATCAGATCCTTTTATAAAAGGAGGTCGAGGAATCAAGGAAAGACTTGAGAAACAAAATGTAAGACTGGGAAATCAAATACTCACCCCTCTCTGCTCTGGTATGTGCCTCTCTGGAGATAACTCCACCTCCAGCCCATCGCTAGCCATCCAATCCCTGACCTCCTCGTCCCGTTCTTCATCACAGTCTACAGCGTCATCATCATCATCATCATCAGATTGGCTGGAACTCATGGGCTCCACCTCCAAACCGTTGCTAGGTAACTGAACCTCTCCCTCTCCGTTCCATTCTTCATCACAGTCTCCGGCATCATCATCAGCACTGCTAGCATCCTCCTGTATCCTTTTGATGTCCTCTTTTAGTTGAACTAACCAAGATATTCCCTGCTCCTCCGATTTCATTGAATCCGTATTGTCCCACATTTGCTCCAGGATTTTACGCCGCAATGAGCGGTGATCCATTCCTTTAACTTCGGATGCACCTTTGCCATCTTGTCCATGACGTTCACACAGGTAACGTAAATTGTTCTCGGTCAAATTCCATAAACCCTTTTCGATTTCATCCATCAACTTTCCCTTCTCTCGATCCATTTTGTCCCAGCAGATTCTTAAAGATTTTGATGAGTTAGAATGTGTCTTGGTCAAAAACAGGGCGAGGTGTCTTTCCTTTCATATGGATTCAAAGGACTCCTAGATCTCCCTTCACACTGGGAGCTTTAGGATGTGCTGCTTTGTCAGTCTCCGGCCAAGACAAATTATTCCAGGGTCTGAGTTCTCATAACACTGGATCTTGTTCCTCCCACCAGAGCAGGGGAAATCCTTGTGAGGTCACCTGTGTAGATAGGAGGACTTGGTGTAATACAAAAACAGTTTGTACCATCCAAGATGTACATGTATAGTCAGATTTAAATTTTCTATCATTTCAATATTTTATTTTTTACTAAATATAACAATATCAGTGACCATTAATACATTAATTTCAATATTCCTATGAGGGCTTTTATTTTGAAGGATCCAACCTGGAAGCATAATTCCGCTAGCTAACAAGCGAACTAACATAGCTAACACAAACAGAAAGTACAATAGTAACTCGTTGATTCTATACAGCTCAAATCAATCTGCATGTTTTTACCAGTCAGAAAACAATCTTTGTATTCGTATATCGACTGAGTTTGAGCACAGCTTCAAATGAGTTAGAAGGAGCTATTAGCTAGCTACCAAGCTAAACAGCAGCTGGTCTGAAGAGCAGGTAGCTAGCTAGTCGTCATGCAAACCGAACTACTAATAACGGCGTTTGGACGACCCTTTATGACCATTGGTAGATATCTAATGCTTTACTCACCAGCTTAAGTTTTATATTTCCCTTTCGAAGTATTCAGTAGTCTTCTAGCTAGCTACCTATTTAGCTTTTCAAAGAGCGGCCTGTTCGCTTTCGAGAAGAAGCAACAAAGGGGCGGGGCCAGCAGAAAATACGGAGGCTGAGAAAGGACCTGAGAGGAGAGCAGTCGCGAAAGGGTGAGAGGTTAGAGGGAAAGGGTTATAATTTACACATTTGGGTAAACCACAACCAAAATCTGAAAATATCTTTGCAACAACAAAATGTAATGGCGTGTATCAATTTAACCTTTCGTTTAAAAAAAGAAGAAGATATATATTCTTGCAGATATGAAAGATAAGGTCCTCCTGCTTCCAAAACCTAACCGCAAGCGATGCTTGTTAATGTTCAGACCGAGCATTGTGGCTCTTAACAAAACTCCCCCATACAGAAGAGGCCTTCATCCAATGACTATTATGTGTAATGTAATGGAACTGAGAGTCATGATCAAGGGCTATACAAGAGGTACCAGTACCGAGTCTAACGAGGTAATTGAGGAAAGCTTGCTAGCTTTAGCGAGGGAGTTCTGTTATATTATTAGGAGGTTCTAAGTATACATGTTAAGACAACCCCACTGGGCACACATTCTGTTGGGAATGTATTGTAATGCTTTTAAAATTGTATAACTGCCTTAATTTTGCTGTACCCCAGGAAGAGTAGCTGCTGCCTTGGCAGGAACTAATGGGGATCCATAATAAACCCCAGGAAGAGTAGCTGCTGCCTTGGCAGGAACTAATGGGGATCCATAATAAACCCCAGGAAGAGTAGCTGCTGCCTTGGCAGGAACTAATGGGGATCCATAATAAACCCCAGGAAGAGTAGCTGCTGCTTTGGCAGGAACTAATGGGGATCCATAATAAATACAAATACAAACATTTGTCAAGCGTCCTCGAATTGATTAACCTGTTCTACTATAATCAATAGCTCGCACAAATGAGTCACTCACATCAATATTTAAATCAATGAAACTGGGACAATAACAGCGCCTGCATGTACCGTTTGGCCTCTTCTAAAAGACAAACCACAACGAATTTGGGTAAACGAAATACCTGTTGACAGCTGACAACCTGTAGTAGCAACAGATCCGACTCTACCTACAGATTTTCTCTTCGAGTCAGAACGCCCTGTAGCCAGGATTTAGACACCGCGGAGCCGGGATATGGCTCCGAAAACATACCTCAATCCAGGGATAAAAATGGCCAGGGATATAAATGGCGTTGTACACCGAATTTAGCAGTCTTTCAAAAAATATAAAAGGATGTAATTCCACTACATTTTATGTGGTGAAAATGCAAGCTTGTGTAATGGAACACCAACTGTCCACATTAGGGAAATTAGAGCAACGTAAAATAATTGAATACGGCAAAATATAAACGCAACAATTTCAAAGATTTTACTGAGTTACAGTTCATATGAGGAAATCAGTCAATTGAAATGAATTAATTAGTCCCTAATCTATGGATTTCACATGACTGGGAATACAGATATGCATCTGTTGGTCACAGACACCTTAAACAAATGGGCCTCACAATGGGCCAAAGGATCACGGTATCTCTGTGCATTGACATTGCCATCGATAAAATGCAATTGTGTTCGTTGTCCGTAGCTTATGCCTGCCCATACAATAGCCCCACCGCCACCATGGGGCACTCTGTTCACAACGTTGACATCAGCAAACTGCTTGCCCACACGACGCCATACACGTGGAGTGTTTCAGTGAAACGTAAGTGAGGGAGGCCCCCCATCTCTCGCTTTCCCAGATGTTTAGTTCATTTCATTCCGATCTCCTTTGCATTATTGTAGCCTTTCTCTGTAGCCTGTCAACTATGTGTCTGTCTATCCCTGTTCTCTCCTCTCTGCACAGGCCATACAAATGCTTCACACCACGTGGCTGTTGCCACTCTAATCTGGTGGTCCCTGCGCGCACGACCCACGTGGAGTTCCAGGTCTCTGGCAGCCTCTGGAACTGCCGTTCTGCGGCTAACAAGGCAGAGTTCATCTCAGCCTATGCTACCCTCCAGTCCCTCGACTTCTTGGCGCTGACGGAAACATGGATTACCACAGAAAACACTACTACTCCTACTGCTCTTTCCTCGTCTGGCCATGTGTTCTCGCATACCCCGAGAGCATCTGGTTAGCGCGGCGGTGGCACAGGAATCCTCATCTCTCCCAAGTGGACATTCTCTCTTTTTCCCCTGACCCATCTGTCTGAATTCCATGCTGTCACAGTCACTAGCCCATTCAAGCTTAACATCCTTGTCATTTATCGCCCTCCAGGTTCCCTTGGAGAGTTCATCAATGAGCTTGATGCCTTGATAAGTTCCTTTCCTGAGGATGGCTCACCCCTCACAGTTCTGGGTGACTTTAACCTCCCTACGTCTGCCTTTGACTCATTTCTCTCTGCCTCCTTCTTTCTACTCCTTTCCTCTTTTGACCTCACCCTCTCACCGTCTCCCCCTACTCACAAGGCAGGCAATACGCTTGACCTCATCTTTACTAGATGCTGTTCTTCTACTAATCTCACTGCAACTCCCCTCCAAGTCTCCGACCACTACTTTGTATCCTTTTCTCTCTCGCTCTCCTCCAACACTACTCACTCTACCCCTACTCAGATGGTAATGTGCCGTCGCAACCTTCGCTCTCTCTCTCCTGCAACTCTCTCCTCTTCCATCCTATCATCTCTTCCATCTGCTAAATCCTTCTCCCTCCGATCTCCTGATTCTGCCTCCTCAATCCTCCTCTCCTCCCTTTCTGCATCTTTTGACTCTCTATGTCCCCTATCCTCCCGGCCGGCTCGGTCCTCCCCTCCTGCTCCGTGGCTTGACGACTCATTGCGAGCTCACAGAAGAGGGCTCCGGGCAGCCGAGCGGAAATGGAGGAAAACTAGACTCCCTGCGGACCTGTCATCTTTTCACTCCCTCCTCTCTACATTCTCTTCCTCTGTTTCCACTGCTAAAGCCACGTTCTACCACTCTACATTTCAAGCCTCTGCCTCTAACCCTAGGAAGCTCTTTGCCACCTTCTCCTCTCTGCTGAATCCTCCTCCTCCTTCCCCTCCCTCCTCCCTCTCTGTGGATGACTTCGTCAACCATTTTGAAAAGAAGGTTGACGACATCCGATCCTCATTTATTAAGTCAAATGACACCGCTGGTCCTGCTCACACTGCCCTACCCTATGCTTTGACTTCTTTCTCAGTCTCTCTCCAGATGAAATCTTGCGACTTGTGACGGCCGGCTGCCCAACAACCTGCCCGCTTGACCCTATCCCTTCCTCTCTTCTCCAGGCATTTCCGGAGACCTTCTCCCTTACCTCACCTTGCTCATCAACTCATCCTTGACCACTGGCCATGTCCCTTCCGTCTTCCAGAGAGCGAGAGTTGCACCCCTCCACAAAAAACCTACACTCGATCCCTCCGATGTCAACAACTACAGACCAGTGTCCCTTCTTTCTTTTCTCTCCAAAACTCTTGAGCGTGCCGTCTCTAGCCAACTCTCCTGCTATCTCTCTCAGAATGACCTTCGTGATCCAAACCAGTCAGGTTTCAAGACTGGTCATTCAACTGAGACTGCTCTTCTCTGTGTCACGGAGGCTCTCCGCACTGCTAAAGCTAACTCTCTCTCCTCTGCTCTTATCGTTCTAGACCTATCCGCTGCCTTTGATACTGTGAACCATCAGATCCTCCTCTCCACCCTCTCCGAGTTGGGCATCTCCGGCGCTGCTCACTCTTGGATTGCGTCCTACCTGACAGGTCGCTCCTACCAGGAGGCGTGGTGAGAATCTGTCTCCGCACCACGTGCTATCACCACTGGTGTCCCCCAGGGCTCAGTTCTAGGCCCTCTCCTATTCTCTCTATACACCAAGTCACTTGGCTCTGTCATATCCTCACATGGTCTCTCCTATCATTGCTACGCAGACGACACACAATTAATTTTCTCCTTTCCCCCTTCTGATAACCAGGTGGCGAATCGCATCTCTGCATGTCTGGCAGACATATCATTGTGGATCTCGGATCACCACCTCAAGCTGAATCTCGGCAAGACGGAGCTGCTCTTCCTCCCGGGGAAGGACTCCCCGCTCCATGATCTTGCCATCACGGTTGACAACTCCATTGTGTCCTCCTCCCAGAGTGCAAAGAACCTTGGCGTGACCCTGGACAACACCCTGTCGTTCTCCGCTAACATCAAAGCTGTGACCCAATCCTGCAGGTTCATGCTCTACAACATTCGCAGAGTACGACCCTACCTTACACAGGAAGCGGCACAGGTCCTAATCCAGGCACTTGTCATCTCCCGTCTGGATTACTGCAACTCGCTGTTGGCTGGGCTCCCTGCCTGTGCCATTAAACCCCTACAATTTATCCAGAACGCTGCAGCCCGTCTGGTGTTCGACCTTCCCAAGTTCTCTCATGTCACCCCGCTCCTCTGCACACTCCACTGGCTTCCAGTTGAGGCTCGCATCTACTACAAGACCATGGTGCTTGCCTACGGAGCTGTGAGGGGAATGGCACCTCCTTACCTTCAGGCTCTGATCAGACCCTACACCCAAACGAGGGCACTGCGTTCATCCACCTCTGGCCTGCTAGCTCCCCTACCTCTACGGAAGCACAGTTCCCGCTCAGCCCAGTCAAAGCTATTTGCTGCTCTGGCACCCCAATGGTGGAACAAGCTCCCCCACCTGGAATAGCATAAAGTAATCATTCTACCCCCCCCCCCCCCCCAAGTGGTTGTCCCACAGGCTATCATAAGTTGAATGCACCAATTTGTAAGTCGCTCTGGATAAGAGCGTCTGCTAAATGATGTAAATGTAAATGTACATCGTGTGAGAGAGAGAGAGAAAATAGAGATGTTTCTGAACTGATGTTTGTTGTTGCTTGTCTAGTTGGCTTCAGATATATGTTGTTCTGATTCACTCTGATCATAGATAGACATGGGATATTTTTTTTATATCAAAAGTATAATGTAATAAAGCGTATCAATAATATTGTTGTGTTTTGTCCATTCAGTTGACAAGCCTCTTCAGTAGTTTAACCACAGTTAGCTCAACTTTGGTAGCTACTGTACTGTAGCGGAATGACTGCTCTTACTGTAGCTGAATGACTGCTTTTACTGTAGCTGAATGACTGCTCTTACTGTTGCTGAATGACTGCTCTTACTGTTGCTGAATGACTGCTTTTACTGTAGCTGAATGACTGCTTTTACTGTAGCTGAATGACTGCTTTTACTGTAGCTGAATGACTGCTCTTAGCGGAATGACTGCTCTTACTGTAGCTGAATGAATGATGTTCTGTCTCCTTGTTGGTGGATGGCGTGGGAAGAAGACCACAACAACCTCCTCTCTTTCAGGGTCTTTTTTTTACTGATGATATTCACCAGTTTGTTTAGTATGTTTTATCATTCAGCAATCTACCAAACCTGCAGATGAATGCAAACTTTAAAGTGGTCTTATTGAAAGATCTATAAATGAGTGTCTTTGTCTGAAATGACACTATTCCCTATTGCCTTCAGAAGGTATTCACATCCATTTACTTTTTCCACATTTTGTTGCGTTACAGTCAGAATTTAAAATGGATCAAAACTGAGATTTTGTAACACCCCTTCTCTAACAATAAGTGCCTTGGGATCTTTAGTGCCCACCCTGCACAGGGCAATGTCCCCAATCACTGCCCTGGGGCATTGGGATATTTTAAAAAAAGATGTTTTCTTCCTACTGGCCCTCCAACACCACTTCCAGCAGCATCTGATCTCCCATCCAGGGACCAAACAAGACCAACCCTGCTTAGCTTCAAAGGCAAGCCAGCAGTGGGATGCAGGGTGGTATGCTGCTGGCTAGCGGAAATGTCTTGAATCAATAAATATTCAACCCTTTTGTTTTGGCAAGCCTAAATAAGTTCAGGAGAAAACAATTCCTTAACAAGTCACATAATTAGTTGCATGGACTCACTCTGTGCAATAATAGTGTTTAACATGATTTTTGAATGACTACCTCATCTCTATATCCCACACATACAATGATCTGTAAGGTCCCTCAGTCGAGCAGTGAATTTAAAGCACAGATTCAACCAAGTTAACTTTATGTCCTAAATACAGTGTTATGTTTAGGGCAAATCCAACACATCACAGAGTACCACTCGTCATATTTTCAAACATGGCGGTGGCTGCATCATGTTATGGGTATGCTTGTCATCGGCAAGGACTAGGGAGTTTTTTTTTTGGGGGGGGGATAAAAAGAAACAAAATAGAGCTAAGCACAGGCAAAATCCTAGAGGAAAACCTGGTTCAGTCTGCTTTCCAACAGACACTGGTAGACAAATTCACCTTTCAGCAGGACAATAACCTAAAACACAAGGCCAAATATACACTGGAGTTGTTTACCAGGACGACATTGAATGTTCCTGAGTGGCCTAGTTACAGTTTGGACTTAAATCAGCTTGACATTTTATGGCAAGACTTGAAAATGACTGTCTAGCAATGATCAACAACCAACTTGACAGGGCTTGAAGAATTTTAAAAAGAATGTGCAAATATTGTAAAGTCCAGGTGTGTATAGCGCGTAGTGACTTACCCAGAAAGAATCACAGCTGTAGTCGCTGCCAAAGGTGATTCTAACATGTATTGACTCAGGGGTGTGAATACTTACAGTATTTAAATGTGATATTTCTGTATATAAATTTCAATACATTTGCAAAAACTTCTAAAAACATGTTTTCACTTTGTCATTTTGGTGTATTGTCAATTTATTGGTCCGAAATTGACACCCTAGATAAAGATCAGCAAAAATGACTACAAATACTGAGCTATATTATATACTCAAAATAATGGGTAAATGATTATTTTATACTAATACAATTGCTCAGAGAAAGAGATTTTGTTTAACAAGCAAGAATAGTTTTTCCTCAAAAAGGTAGGGGTCAAAATTATTGACACCTCTGTTTTCAATACCCCACCTTGCGAGGATAACAGCACTGAGCCTTTTTCTAAAATGTTGGAGAACACATTGGGAGGAATCTTAGACCATTCCTCCATACAGAATCCTTCCAGATTCTTGATATTATTTGTCTGCACATATAAACTGCCCTCTTCAATTCAAATCACAGGTTTTCAATGGGTTTCCTTCCAGAGACTGAGGTGGCCTTTGCAAAATGTTGATTTAGTGGCCAATTAACCATTTCTGTGGATTTTGTTGTTGGGGTTACTTGCAGCCAAGGTTTTAGACTAAAATGTCCTGGTACTGGGTAAAGTTCATGATGCCATTGACCTTAACCATGGTCCCAGGAACAGTTGAAGCAAAACAGCCCCATAATATCAAAGATCCACCTCCATATTTTACAGTAGGTATGAGGTTATGTTCTGGCTTTCTGTTCTACCTGATAATGAATTGCACCCACGTGGTGTCCCAGGTCTAAATCAGTCCCTGATTAGAGGGGAAGAATTTAAAAAAATTAAGCAGTGGAACTGGCTTCGTGGTCCAGATTTGAATTTGAGGGTTCTAGTGGTGGAATGTTTCTCATTCAAAACAACAACAGGTCCTTATTGATCCTTTTCTCTTATGAGTTAGTTTGCATGAAACTCATACTGAACTGTATGAGGGGTCTCTCTCCTCTTTGTATCATTTACATTTACATGTTTAGTCATTTAGCAGACGCTCTTATCCAGAGCGACTTACAGTTAGTGAGTGCATACATTATTTTTTTCATACTGGCCCCCGGTGGGAAACGAACCCACAACCCTGGCGTTGCAGACGCCAAGCTCTACCAACTGAGCTACATCCCTGCCGGCCATTCCCTCCCCTACCCTGGACGACGCTGGGCCAATTGTGCGCCGCCCCATGGGTCTGTATCCACAGGTCTCCAATATCTCCCTCCACACTGGGAGCTGTAGGAAGTGCTTTGTGAGTCTCAGGACAGCAAATTAGGTATTCCAGAGTCTGAGTTCTCAGAACACCAGAATCTTCTTCCAGCACTCCATCACTCTCCTTCTTGGTCAAATAGCCCTTACACAGCCTGCAGGTGTGTTGGGTCATTGTCCTGTTGAAAAACAAATGATAGTCCCACTAAGCCCAAATCAGATGGGATGGCGTATTGCTGCAGAATGCTGTGGTAGTCATGCTGGTTAAGTGTGCTTTGAATTCTAAATAAATCACAGACAGTGTCACCAGCAAAGCACCCCCACACCATAACACCTCCTCCACACCATAACACCTCCTCCTCCATGCTTTACGGTGGGAACTACACATGTGGAGATCATCTGTTTACCCACACCGCTTCTCACAAAGACATGGCGGTTGGAACCCAAAATCTCAACAACCAATAATTCACCGGTCTAATGTCCATTGCTCGTGTTTCTTGGCCCAAGCAGGTTTCTTCTTCTTATTGGTGTCCTTTAGTAGTGGTTTCTTTTCAGCAATTCGACCATGAAAGCCTGATTCACACAGTCCCCGCTGAACAGTTGATGATGAGATGGGTCTGTGATTTGAACTCTGTGAAGCATTTATTTGGGCTGCAATTTCTGAGGCTGGTAACTCTGGGTCTTCCATTCCTGTGGTGGTCCTCATGAGAGCCAGTTTCATCATAGCGCTGGATGGTTTTTGCCATTACACTTGAAGAAACTTACAAAGTTCTTGAAATGTTCCATCTTGACTGACCTTCATGTCTTAAAGTAATGATGGACTGTCGTTTCTCTTTGCTTATTTGAGCTGTTCTTGCCATAATATGGACTTGGTCTTTTACCAAATAGGGCTATCTTCTGTATCTTCTACCTTGTCACAACACAACTGATTGGCTCAAACGCATTAAGAAGGAAAGAAATTCCACAAATTAACTTTTAAGAAGGCACACCTGTTAATTGAAATGCATTCCAGGTGACTACCTCATGAAGCTGGTTGAGAGAATGCCAAGCGTGTGCAAAGCTGTCATCAACACTTTTTTGGTTACTACGTGATTCCGTATGTGTTATTTCATAGTTTTGATGTCTTCACTATTATTCTACAATGTAAAAACCCTTGAATGAGTAGGTGTGTCCAAACTTTTGACTGGTAGTGTACATCATTTACATTATAAGTCTGTCAAGGTTGACATTTTCTTTATTTAACTATTATTTTTACTTACTCAGTGAAAATTACAAAACCTCATAAAAAAATTTTTGGAAATAGAATCTCATTCTAGTTCTGTGTTTTCAAAATTACAATGACGTTTCAAGGTTCCCATTATGTGGTCTTTTAATTTGAAGGATCCAACCTAGCTAATATGCTAATTGCACGAACATAAAGTACAACAGTGTATTAAAGCATCTCATTGATTGAACAGCCTGTAGCTACCAGACAAAAATACATTGTAATTTTATTCTAATATTGACACTGAGCTTAAAATTACTAGTTAGAAGGTGCTAACGTTAGTTAGCTACCAAGCTAAAGCAGCTAGCTAGTCTCTGAGAGCAGAGCTAACGGTTATGTAAACCTAGCCACTAATTACAACGTTTGAACGACCCTTTATGACAGTTGGTGGATAGATACCTGACCAGTTCTTCTTCTTCGAGGTTTTATTGGCGGACTACATCCAAAATGGTTGTATTGCCGCCACCTACTGGGTGGGGTGAAAAGTGAGAAACTTCTACGACAAAACAAATACTAAAATACAAAAAAACTAAATGTAATAAACAAATAACCCATACTCAGGCTTTGGGCCCCGAGAGGGTGCGACCGCACTAGAAAAGTACTCCATGTAGCTCTTCAGATATAACATATTTTAATCCCAGAAATAGTTCAGCTGCAGAAACAATGATAACGAACTTTCTTGGCTTCCTTTCAACTTGTGCAGTTCCGTTCATCCCCATTGCTGTAAATGACACAAAGTCCACTTTTTTTACATGAAGGATTTCTGGATCCTGCTGTTGATTCTCAGGCGGTGGTGTAGGCTCTAATGTAAGCATTCCCGTTCTTCACTACCGCCGGACCTTCAAATATACTCACTCTTTCCACCCCTTTGACAGCCTCCGCATTGGAGACTCTCTCAACTGCCCAGATTTTTACTCATCAGCTCGTTTTTAAAATGTCCCTTTGGAAGTATTCAGTAGTGTACTAGCTAGCTACTCAAACCTGTGTCGTCAAACCGTACTCGATCGCTTGGCCACTCGGTGGGCGGGCTTTGCGACCTGGGACCAATCAGATATCCGTTCCGCTGGCACGCTGGGCCAATCCAAAGCAACCGCGCCCTCCTTCACCGAAACTAGTTTGCACGTTTACTCAAAACAAACCACAACGGCCACACAAGAGCTTTGCAACAACAAACGGTTTTATAAGTTAGTTAGTTACATCGCCGGAGGGTAATTCTTAAACTAGTGAGTACATGAATAAGGCAGAAAGGTGTGGGTTTCACCAATGATTTGTAACTAGCTAGTAGTTAGCTAGCTATGTTGATAGTAGCCTAGCTAGGTTGGCTAACTTTAGACTAACAGGAGTTCAGCTTGCTAGCTAGCCAGAAACCCTGTCTTCTTTGTTTTCTTTGTCTGACTCGATATTCTCCCATTCACACAGGAACGGACCTCTCACCAGACATCTCAGAGTATCTGGAGAGAGAACACCACAGGAACGGACCTCTCACCAGACATCTCAGAGTATCTGGAGAGAGAACACCACAGGAACGGACCTCTCACCAGACATCTCAGAGTATCTGGAGAGAGAACACCACAGGAACGGACCTCTCACCAGACATCTCAGAGTATCTGGAGAGAGAACACCACAGGAACGGACCTCTCACCAGACATCTCAGAGTATCTGGAGAGAGAACACCACAGGAACGGACCTCTCACCAGACATCTCAGAGTATCTGGAGAGAGAACACCACAGGAACGGACCTCTCACCAGACATCTCAGAGTATCTGGAGAGAGAACACCACAGGAACGGACCTCTCACCAGACATTTTTTTTACCAAGACCCCTTCTTGATGCTTACACCAAATGTGTAAAAAAGACTGCAAGGACTCAAGGGACTGTTGCTTTTACGTCAATCGACTAGCTAGTCTGCCTGGCTTGACACCGGCAAAGCATATCTCACTGATCCTAACCCGAGTATGAGCCTGTCGGACTCCTCTGATGTGGATCCGGAGATGGACGGTAAAGCCATGAAATGCAAGTCATGTGACATGTTCATTGTAGTGAATGAGGAAGAGTACAGTGACCTATACACTTGTGATAAGTGTAAACAGCTCCCTGCCTCAAAGGAGCGGATCATTGAACGTCTCTCTCTGGCCAAGGAGACTTCAAAACTGAGTGCTGATTCTGAAGCCACAATCCCAAATGATCAAGGGGATCATCCAGGGTGTTCTACCAGACTGGGGTCCTCTGCGGTGACCACTATGAACACTACCATGGACCACTTTCCTGTATTGACACGTCACACCGACGAAAACAGGAGCCCCCTGTCGTCACCGGGGCCATCCGATGAAGCCCTCCCCCTGTCGTCACCGGGGCCATCCGATGAGGCCCTCCCCCTCTCTTCACCGGGGCCATCCGATGAGGCCCTCCCCCTGTCTTCACCGGGGCCATCCGATGATGCCTTCCTCCTCTCTTCACCGGGGCCATCCGATGAGGCCCTCCTCCTCTCTTCACCGGGGCCATCCGATGAGGCCCTCCGTCGCTCTTGTGGCAAGACATTTACCAGTCATGAGAAAAACCACTCAAGAGATGGATCTCACCCCTGTGACCAGTGTGAAAATAGTTTTGTTACACTAAAACTTCTGGAAAAACACCAGATAACTCACTCCAACCCTCATCTGTGCTCTGATTGTGGAAAGAGATTCCGTCGGGCTGATCACCTAAAGAGACATCAGAGAGGCCACACCGAGAACAAACCGTACATTTGCCCTAATTGTGGGAAAGGCTTTGGTTACTCTGGAAAGTTGAACCAACATGTGAGACTTCACACTGGGGAGAAACGTTACCAGTGCCCCGATTGTGGCAAAATGTTTGCTGCTATTAAAACAATGAAAAGACACCAAGAGGTTCATTCAGCACATAGGGTGAAGCCTCATGTTTGCACTACCTGTGGAAAGGGCTTTGCTCGTATTGATTCCTTAAAAAAACATTCCACCATTCACACTGGAGTGAAACCGCACCAGTGCTCTGACTGTGGAAGGAGCTTCCGTATGTTTGATCATTTAACTCGGCACCAGAAAAAAGCACATGGAGAGAAGCTATTCCCATGCTTTGTTTGCAAACAACGTTTTGTTTCAAAGCACACACTGATGGTTCATCAGAGAAAGCATACAAGGCCTTACCACTGCTCCCTGTGTGACAAGAGATATGCCGATAAGGGGAATTTAGCAGTCCATCTGCGAGTACACACTGGAGAGAAGCCACACCTTTGCTCCCAGTGTGGGAAATGTTTCTCTGGTAAACAACAACTTCAATTACACCTCTTGGTACATTCAGGTGTGAAGTCTTATAAATGTTCTCACTGTGAAAGGAGTTTTGCTAATACACCTATCCTGAAAAGACACACACGAACCCACACTGGAGAGAAACCGTACCACTGCTCTGAATGTGGGAGGAGTTTCGCTGATGGGGATACACTCACAAAACATCTGCGAACCCACACTGGAGCGAAGCCATACCTTTGCTCTCTGTGCGGGAAACGTTTCTCTGTTAAACAACGTCTTAAAGAACATCTAATGGTACATTCAGGTGAGAAGCCTCATACATGTTCTCACTGTGAGAGGAGTTTCACTAGTACATCTAATCTGATAAGACACTTGCGAACCCACAGTGGAGAGAAACCGTTCAAATGCATTGACTGTGGGAAGGGGTTTGCTCGCTCAGCAACCCTTAAAAATCACCAGCGTATCCACAGGAGGGTCACCAAGGATCAAGCTCCCAAGGACAAATAGCTGCACAGAGAACTGTAGTTTCACCACAACTGTCTGTCATGTGTCTTTACCAGAAGTCAGAATATTCTCTATAGGCTTTATTTCTCTTACATTCTTTTAAGGGGTTTTAAGCTGTTGGTCCTTATACCATATACTACTACTGTGAAACTTATTCAAAGTACTATTTTATGCTATATCACAACAGACATTTTTGCTGATTTAGCGTCCTTCTCTCAGGACTAAACACATGTCCCTGTTAATCACAACTACATATTATTAGAAGTGTCCTGGGAAAGAAGTTGACACTTATTGTTGACACAGTTGTCATTTCATGTTCTCTCTCTGTGTGTATAAACCCGGACATTAAAATATGTGTTTGAACTGATTTGTGTAATTGTTTAGCCTCAGTTTTTGGGTCTCATCTGAACTCTTGTAGCTTCATGTATTGAGTAAGGTTTCTTGTTATATATTTAGCTATGATGCAAAATAAAGTGTCTCCATGTCCTCAAGGAGGATAGCTACTGGTATATTAGTAGTTTCACTCACTTCTCTCAAAGGCCCAATCCCAAATCAACCCCTACACACTTGTGGAGATCTAAGAGGATTTGACAGGTGCAATCAATATGCTAATAGCTCCACATTGCCCTCTGATAGGCCAGGTGGAAGTTTCACCATGTTGCTTAAACCAATCATATCGCCACAAGTGCATAGGGCGGGGTTTCCCAAGCTCTGTCCTCGGGACCCCAAGGTGTGCACGTTGATGTTTTTTGCCCTAGCACTACACAGCTGATTCAAATAATCAACTCATCATCAAGCTATTTTTGCTGATTTAGCGTCCTTCTCTCAGGACTAAACACATGTCCCTGTTAATCACAACTACAGATCATTAGAAGTGTCCTAGGAAAGAAGTTGACACAAGTTGTCAATTTCATGTTCTCTATCTCTCTCTCTCTCTCACTGTGTGCGTGTGTATGAGAATGAATAGGGCCAATAACTGATTTGTGTAATTGCTTGGCCTCAGTTATTTCTGGGTCTGCTCCATATGGTAATGTAGTTCTAACTTGTAACTGCTTGGCCTCAGTTATTTCTGGGTCTGCTCCATATGGTAATGTAGTTCTAACTTGTAACTGCTTGGCCTCAGTTATTTCTGGGTCTGCTCCATATGGTAATGTAGTTCTAACTTGTAACTGCTTGGCCTCAGTTATTTCTGGGTCTGACCCAATACCTCTGACTCCAATCTGTCCCAGATCCTCTCCTCTGTCCAATAAATCAAATCTTTAGAAGAAGAAAACAAATATGTTACCACCAGGGTTGGGGCCAATTTCAGTCAATTCAGAAAGTAAACCAAATTCCAAATTTCCCTAATTGAAAGGCATGGTAGAGAATTGTAATTTCAGTGTAATTTAAATGGAATTGACCCCAACCCTGGTTACCACTAAGCCAGAGATTTAGACCGTGGCTTAGCATGATGGTTCTGACTCTAGTGGGTGGCTTAGTATGATGGTTCTGACTCTAGTGGGTGGCTTAGCATGATGGTTCTGACTCTAGTGGGTGACTTAGTATGATGGTTCTGACTCTAGTGGGTGGCTTAGCATGATGGTTCTGACTCTAGTGGGTGACTTAGCATGATGGTTCTGACTCGTGTGATTTAGTGGGTGGTTTATCATTGTGGTTCTGACTCTATAGTGTGACTTAGTGGGTGGTTTAGCATGGTGGTTCTGACTCGTGTGATTTAGTGGGTGGTTTATCATCATGGTTCTGACTCTACAGTGTGACTTAGTGGGTGGTTTAGCATGGTGGTTCTGACTCTATAGTGTGACTTAGTGGGTGGTTTACCATGGTGGTTCTGACTCTATAGTGTGACTTAGTGGGTGGTTTAGCATGGTGGTTCTGACTCTATAGTGTGACTTAGTGGGTGGTTTAGCATGGTGGTTCTGACTCTATAGTGTGACTTAGTGGGTGGTTTAGCATGGTGGTTCTGACTCTACAGTGTGACTTAGTGGGTGGTTTAGCATGGTGGTTCTGACTCTATAGTGTGACTTAGTGGGTGGTTTAACATGGTGGTTCTGACTCTATAGTGTGACTTAGTGGGTGGTTTAGCATGGTGGTTCTGACTCTACAGTGTGACTTAGTGGGTGGTTTAGCATGGTGGTTCTGACTCGTGTGATTTAGTGGGTGGTTTATCATCATGGTTCTGACTCTATAGTGTGACTTAGTGGGTGGTTTAGCATGGTGGTTCTGACTCTATAGTGTGACTTAGTGGGTGGTTTACCATGGTGGTTCTGACTCTATAGTGTGACTTAGTGGGTGGTTTAGCATGGTGGTTCTGACTCTACAGTGTGACTTAGTGGGTGGTTTATCATCATGGTTCTGACTCTATAGTGTGACTTAGTGGGTGGTTTAGCATGGTGGTTCTGACTCTATAGTGTGACTTAGTGGGTGGTTTAGCATGGTGGTTCTGACTCTACAGTGTGACTTAGTGGGTGGTTTAGCATGGTGGTTCTGATGACTTAGTGGGTGGTTTAGCATGGTGGTTCTGACTCTATAGTGTGACTTAGTGGGTGGTTTATCATCATGGTTCTGACTCTATAGTGTGACTTAGTGGGTGGTTTAGCATGGTGGTTCTGACTCTATAGTGTGACTTAGTGGGTGGTTTAGCATGGTGGTTCTGACTCTACAGTGTGACTTAGTGGGTGGTTTAGCATGGTGGTTCTGATGACTTAGTGGGTGGTTTAGCATGGTGGTTCTGACTCTATAGTGTGACTTAGTGGGTGGTTTAGCATGGTGGTTCTGACTCTATAGTGTGACTTAGTGGGTGGTTTAGCATGGTGGTTCTGACTCTATAGTGTGACTTAGTGGGTGGTTTAGCATGGTGGTTCTGACTCTACAGTGTGACTTAGTGGGTGGTTTACCATGGTGGTTCTGACTCTATAGTGTGACTTAGTGGGTGGTTTAGCATGGTGGTTCTGACTCTATAGTGTGACTTAGTGGGTGGTTTAGCATGGTGGTTCTGACTCTATAGTGTGACTTAGTGGGTGGTTTACCATGGTGGTTCTGACTCTATAGTGTGACTTAGTGGGTGGTTTAGCATGGTGGTTCTGACTCTACAGTGTGACTTAGTGGGTGGTTTAGCATGGTGGTTCTGACTCTATAGTGTGACTTAGTGGGTGGTTTAGCATGGTGGTTCTGACTCTATAGTGTGACTTAGTGGGTGGTTTAGCATGGTGGTTCTGACTCTATAGTGTGACTACATGATCAGTCTCCGCTCCCTCTCAGCAGTGTTCCTCACCAACACAGTCATCTGATAATAGTTTGAATTCAGCTGGGCTGGCCACTGAGCCAGGATGTCTACTCCATAGGGTAATTCACAGTAAACACTGCATATGTCGGCTCAATGGGAAATTAGCTTTGAATTTCAACAGCACCATAACAGGGATCATCAGTGGTACGGCTTGAATCCAGGCCTTAGTTTCAATGTGTTTACAGTGCACCACTGATCAATGCAAGGAGGAACTGTTTCAAGAGGTGGATAACATCCTACCCAATTCCCATTTCAAATTCTTTACCATTTACAATTCAAACAAAGATAATGAATTGATCGATTAGGTGCACTTTTAATGATCTGGTACAAAACATTAGATATAGGGAAAAACAAGCACAGAAAGGTACACAAGTTTACAACTTGGGGAAAATCTCAACGGATACGCCACGCTCGCGTCCTCTCCTCGTCTCCTTAAACCCCATTGGATGAGAAAGCCAGAGGTCCCTCCCCTCTGACCTGCTCCGCCAATGAATTTTGAGATTGAGATATTCCCTTGATCTGCATTAGGAGGATGTGATGACATAAGCAAGAAGTGACATCAGGCAGTCACAAGGGCTTCACTGGCTGCAGGAGGAAAACATGAAAAAAGAATCACAACACTGAATTCGCTGACAATGACTTCATTCAAATCACAAACAGGCACACATGCTTTTTAATGTGAAATACAGATTCAATAATACATACCTTTCAACCTCCATTTAGTCTTTGACATCGTTGGCTTTGCTGACGTCTCCGTGGCGGTTAACATACATTTCATGGATCTCCTGCAGCCGAGCCTTCATTGCCTCCTGGATCTCCTGCAGGCCAGCCTTCAGTTCGTGCCTCTCCTCAGTGGCCGCCTCAGGCCCCTCTGCCTTCTCCAACACCTCCTCAAAAGGTCATCTAAGGTTAATGGTGCTTTCAACTCGGGAACTCTGGGAAAAAAAACAAGTGCCGACTGTGAAAAATCATTCTGCACTGTCATCCAACGCCAGTCCGAGCTCGTTTTTTTCCCATGTTCCCAGTTGTCTTGAACGCAGCATAACTTATTGATTTATACAGCAGCTGAACCAATCAGCAGGAACCCAGATTGGTTAGTAGATGAAGTCTCACCTCTTCTTCATTTTTCTTTCCTCTTCACTCTCTCCCTCATCATCCTCACCATCAAACATTGACAGAAGATTTTTAGCCTTTGAGATAGTGTAAACATAATGGTGGGTTTTTCCTTAAACTGGCCATTTCAGTGTAACATTTTCTAGTGTTTATTCAGGAGTTAAATTAACACTCATTGGTGTAAAATAACCCCAGTGTTGGTGTTAATAAACAGTGTTAAACCAAATCCACGCCCATCATTATCATATTTCCCAGCATGCTCTATTGCAGTTAGATTTTTGTAATCGTTTGTTTAAATATCTATGTTTTTGCATGTACATTGATTAATGCATCTTATGCTTATATAAATAACATACATTATTCTAAGCTAATCCAATTTGTTATTTGGATTTATTGCACCCGTTATTGAAATAATGTTCAAGTTTAATTTCGATGCTAAAGGTAGTCTCATACCTTAGTCTTCCCAATCTGGCAGTCATTCTGAATGCAGGCTGCGGGTGAATACAATTCCAAATGTTGGATATCCCCACTCTAGCTGGATTCCAATAGAAATTACACATCACTTTGCTAGCCAGCATAATGTGACTTGCAGGCCTGATTTTGCCTGTAAACCATGAGTTTCAGGCCACTGTATTAGGGTAAAACTAGGCCCTCAAAATAAGGTCTTATGAATTATCTGTTGTATTGTGTTACATAATTATATTTTAATGGTAACATATTCACTTAGGATCTCACTTGGTGAAGGCCACAGGACTAAAAAATGGATGAATGCAACCACCACGTCTCCGTCACTAACCAATATAGTCATCTGGACCAGGCTCAATACTGTCATGTAGATCTGGACCAGGCTCAAAACTGTCATGTAGATCTGGACCAGGCTCAATACTGTCCTATAGATCTGGACCAGGCTCAAGACTGCCATGTAGATCTGGACCAGGCTCAAGACTACCATGTAGATCTGGACCAGTCTCAATATTCTCATATAGATCTGGACCAGGCTCAATACTTTTGTGTAGATCTGGACCAGTCTCAATATTGTCATGTAGATCTGGACCAGTCTCAATATTGTCATATAGATCTGGACCAGGCTCAATACTGTCATGTAGATCTGGACCAGGCTCAATACTGTCATATAGATCTGGACCAGGCTCAAGACTGTCATGTAGATCTGGACCAGTCTCAATATTCTCATATAGATCTGGACCAGGCTCAATACTTTTGTGTAGATCTGGACCAGTCTCAATATTGTCATGTAGATCTGGACCAGTCTGAATATTGTTATATAGATCTGGACCAGGCTCAATACTGTCATATAGATCTGGACCTAGTTGTTTCGTTTACATTTTGGATTCTCATGCGCAAGTGCAGACTTCCTTGTTACGTCACGCATATAAATAAAAACCTACCACAAGATGGCGACGTAATCCACAGGATGAAATCATATAATTGTAAGAATGGGAAAGAGTGTGTATGTGTACGTGTGTTCTCTTGGAGGTGCCGTTGTTTCTAGATGATACCTTCTACAGCCACAACAACACAATACTGCAATTACCAACAGAACAGGAGGGCTGATTTGAAGACAGAAAGACAGAGACAGATGGAGGGAGATATGGGGTAGAGAGGGAGGGATGGAGGGAGGGATTGGGGGATGGAGGGAGATATGGGGGGATGGAGGGAGGGATGGAGGGAGATATGGGGTAGAGAGGGAGGGATGGAGGGGGGGATTGGGGGATGGAGGGAGATATGGGGGATGGAGGGAGGGATGGAGGGAGATATGGGGGGATGGAGGGGGGATGGAGGGAGATATGGGGAGATGGAGAGAGGGAGATATGGGGGGAGGGATGTGGGGATGGAGGGAGATATGGGGGGATGGAGGGAGATATGGGGGGATGGAGGGTGATATGGGGGGATGGAGGGAGATATGGGGGGATGGAGGGTGATATGGGGGGATGGAGGGAGGGATGGAGGGAGATATGGGGGGATGGAGGGTGATATGGGGGGATGGAGGGAGGGATGGAGGGAGATATGGGGGGATGGAGGGAGATATGGGGTAGAGAGGGAGGGATGGAGGGAGATATGGGGGGATGGAGGGAGGGAGATATGGGGGAGGGATGTGGGGATGGAGGGAAGGATGGGGGATGGAGGGAGGGATGGAGGGAGATATGGGGTAGAGAGGGAGGGATGGAGGGAGGGATTGGGAATGGAGGGAGATATGGGGGGATGGAGGGAGGGATGGAGGGAGATATGGGGTAGAGAGGGAGGGATGGAGGGAGGGATTGGGGATGGAGGGAGATATGGGGGGATGGATGGAGGGATGGAGGGAGATATGGGGGGATGGAGGGAGGGATGGAGGGAGATATGGGGGGATGGAGGGAGGGATGGAGGGAGATATGGGGGGATGGAGGGAGGGAGATATGGGGGGAGGGATGTGGGGATGGAGGGAGGGATGGGGGATGGAGGGAGATATGGGGGGATGGATGGAGGGATGGAGGGAGATATGGGGGGATGGAGGGAGGGAGATATGGGGGGAGGGATGTGGGGATGGAGGGAGATATGGGGGGATGGAGGGAGATATGGGGGGATGGAGGGTGATATGGGAGGATGAAGGGAGGGATGAAGGGAGATATGGGGGGATGGAGGGTGATATGGGGGGATGGCGGGAGGGATGGAGGGAGATATGGGGGGATGGAGGGTGATATGGGGGGATGGAGGGAGGGATGGAGGGAGATATGGGGGGATGGATGGAGGGATGGAGGGAGATATGGGGGGATGGAGGGAGGGAGATATGGAGGGAGGGATGTGGGGATGGAGGGAGGGATGGGGGAGATATGGGGTAGAGAGGGAGGGATGGAGGGAGGGATGGAGGGAGATATGGGGGATGGATGGAGGGATGGAGGGAGATATGGGGGGATGAGGGAGGGATGGAGGGAGATATGGGGGAGGGATGGGGGAGATATGGGGGGATGGAGAGAGGGATGGAGGGAGATATGGGGGGATGGAGGCAGGGATGGGGGAGATATGGGAGGATGGAGGGAGGGAGGGATGGGGGATGGAGAGAGATATGGGGGGATGGAGGGGGGATGGAGGGAGAGATGGAGGAAGGGATGGAGGGAGATATGGGCGGATGGAGGGAGGGATGGAGGGAGATATGGGGGGATGGAGAGAGATATGGGGTATCGAGGGAGGGATGGAGGGAGAGATGGGGGGGTTGAGGGAGGGATGGAGGGAGATATGGAGGGAGAGATGGAGGGAGGGATGAGGGAGATATGGAGGGAGAGATGGAGGGAGGGATGGAGGGAGATATGGGGGGATGGAGGGAGGGATGGAGGGAGATATGGGGGGATGGATGGAGGGATGGAGGGAGATATGGGGAGATGGAGGGAGATATGGGGTAGAGAGGGAGGGATGGAGGGAGGGATTGGGGGATGGAGGGAGGGAGATATGGGGGGAGGGATGTGGGGATGGAGGGAAGGATGGGGGATGGAGGGAGGGATGGAGGGAGATATGGGGTAGAGAGGGAGGGATGGAGGGAGGGATTGGGGATGGAGGGAGATATGGGGGGATGGAGGGAGATATGGGGGGATGGAGGGAGGGATGGAGGGAGATATGGGGGGATGGAGGGTGATATGGGGGGATGGAGGGAGGGATGGAGGGAGATATGGGGGATGGATGGAGGGATGGAGGGAGATATGGGGGGATGGAGGGAGGGATGGAGGGAGATATGGGGTAGAGAGGGAGGGATGGAGGGAGATATGGGGGGATGGAGGGAGGGAGATATGGAGGGAGGGATATGGGGATGGAGGGAGGGATGGGGGAGATATGGGGTAGAGAGGGAGGGATGGAGGGAGATATGGGGGGATGGATGGAGGGATGGAGGGAGATATGGGGGGATGAGGGAGATGGAGGGAGATATGGGGGAGGGATGGGGGAGATATGGGGGGATGGAGAGAGGGATGGAGGGAGATATGGGGGGATGGATGGAGGGATGGAGGGAGGGATTGGGGGATGGAGGCAGGGATGGGGGAGATATGGGAGGATGGAGGGAGGGAGGGATGGGTGATGGAGGGAGATATGGGGGGATGGAGGGGGGATGGAGGGAGAGATGGAGGAAGGGATGGAGGGAGATATGGGCGGATGGAGGGAGGGATGGAGGGAGATATGGGGGATGGAGGGAGGGATGGAGGGAGATATGGGGTATCGAGGGAGGGATGGAGGGAGATATGGAGGGAGAGATGGGGGGGTTGAGGGAGGGATGGAGGGAGAGATGGAGGGAGAGATGGAGGGAGGGATGAGGGAGATATGGAGGGAGAGATGGGGGAGGGATGAGGGAGATATGGAGGGAGAGATGGGGGAGGGATGAGGGAGATATGGAGGGAAGAAGAGAATGAGACAGAGAGTGCTTCATTGTTCCTCTCAGTGGTCCTGTGTGGCTCAGTATGTAAGAATGTGGTGCAAAGTAACGCAAAGGTTGTGGGTTCAATTCCTGCAGGGATCACCTATACATAGTTACATAGTGTTTGGAGAGAATGGGAGAGAGTAGAGAGAGTCACTGCAATGCAACAGTTACCATGTACCACTGTCTCACCCTAACCTGTTCAGACAGATGTGTTATGACTGGTCTAATCATGCGTGAGATTAGATGTTTAAACACGTGTGTGTTTGCCGCTTTCAACCATTTTCAATAAAAAAAATTATTGGCATGAGTAATGACTTTGATTTCTGGTCAAACAGATGGAGAAGGGACCTTCGAAAAAGGTATCATAAATACATCAAAACACAATAATGTTGAAGTAAAAAAATCTATGTATGTAGTTCTGTCCTGGAGCTGTTCTTGTCTATTAATGTTCTGTCCTGGAGCTGTTCTTGTCTATTAATGTTCTGTCCTGGAGCTGTTCTTGTCTATTAATGTTCTGTCCTGGAGCTGTTCTTGTCTATTAATGTTCTGTCCTGGAGCTGTTCTTGTCTATTAATGTTCTGTCCTGGAGCTGTTCTTGTCTATTAATGTTCTGTCCTGGAGCTGTTCTTGTCTATTAATGTTCTGTCCTGGAGCTGTTCTTGTCTATTAATGTTCTGTCCTGGAGCTGTTCTTGTCTATTAATGTTCTGTCCTGGAGCTGTTCTTGTCTATTAATGTTCTGTATTATGTCATGTTTCATGTTCTGTTTGGACCCCAGGAAGAGTAGCTGTGGCTTTCGCAACAGCTAAATGGGGATCCTAATAAAATACCAAAATACCAATACACTCCCAACTAATATCAACACTTATAAACTCAGCACAAAAAGAAACGTCCCTTTTTCAGGACCCTGTCTTTCAAAGATAATTAGTAAAAATCCAAATAACTCCACATATCTTCATTGTAAAGGGTTTAAACACTGTTTCCCATGCTTGTTCAATGAACCATAAACAATTAATGAACATGCACCTGTGGAACGGTCGTTAAGACACTAACAGCTTACAGATGGTAGGCAATTAAGGTCACAGTTATGAAAACTTAGGACACTAAAGAGCCCTTTCTACTGACTCTGAAAAACACCAAAAGAAAGATGCCCAGGGTCCCTGCTCATCTGCGTGAACGTGCCTTAGGCATGCTGCAAGGAGGCATGAGGACTGCAGATGTGGCCAGGGCAATAAATTGCAATGTCCGTATTGTGAGACGCCTAAGACAGCGCTACAGGGAGACAGGACGGACAACTGATCATCCTCGCAGTGGCAGACCACGTGTAACAACACCTGCACAGGATCGGTACATCCGAACATCACACCTGCGGGACAGGTACAGAATGGCAACAACAACTGCCCGAGTTACACCAGGAACGCACAATCCCTCCATCAGTGCTCAGACTGTCCGCAATAGGCTGAGAGAGGCTGGACTGAGGGCTTGTAGGCCTATTGTAAGGCAGGTCCTCACCAGACATCACCGGCAACAACGTCGCCTATGGGCACAAACCCACCGTCGCTGGACCAGACAGGACTGGCAAAAAGTGCTCTTCACTGATGAGTCGCGGTTTTGTCTCAGCAGGGGTGATGGTCGGATTCGCGTTTATCGTCGAAGGAATGAGCGTTACACCGAGGCCTGTACTCTGGAGCGGGATCGATTTGGAGGTGGAGGGTCCGTCATGGTCTGGGGCGGTGTGTCACAGCATCATCGGACTGAGCTTGTCGTCATTGCAGGCAATCTCAACGCTGTGTGTTACAGGGAAGACATCCTCCTCCCTCATGTGGTACCCTTCCTGCAGGCTCATCCTGAATTGACCCTCCAGCATGACAATGCCACCAGCCATACTGCTCGTTCTGTGCGTGATTTCCTGCAAGACAGGAATGTCAGTGTTCTGCCATGGCCAGCGAAGAGCCCGGCTCTCAATCCCATTGAGCACGTCTGGGACCTGTTGGAATGGAGGGTGAGGGCTAGGGCAATTCCCCCCTGAAATGTCTGGGAACTTGCAGGTGCCTTGGTGGAAGAGTGGGGTAACATCTCACAGCAAGAACTGGCAAATCTGGTGCAGTCCATGAGGAGGAAATCCACTACAGTACTTAATGCAGCTGATGGCCACACCAGATACTGACTGTTACTTTTGATTTTGACCCCCTCCCCCTTTGTTCAGGGACACATTATTCAATTTCTGTTAGTCACATGTCTGTGGAACTTATTCAGTTTATGTCTCAGTTGTTGAATCTTGTTATGTTCATACAAATATTTACACATGTTAAGTTTGCTGAAAATAAACGCAGTTGACAGTGAGAGGATGTTTCTTTTTTGCTGAGTTTATTTAGTTTTAGAGAAATGATTTGCCTTCTGTACCTTTAAAAACATTGCCTTGTTTCTTGAAATTCCGTTCCCAAAAACCCACATATCTTTAAGACATTTTCTAATTTCTCTCCCTAATGAGGAGGGAGGATAATGAAAGTTCACAGACGTAACAACTAAAGGTAGACCTACCAATTAGTTAGTGTTTATACTGATATAAAAAAAAAAATAAAAAAAAATATTAAGTGATTAAACTCGTAATTCTGTTACCAAATCCGGGTCACCTGCTACTGTCCTCCCTTCCACGGACATTCTGTTATGTTCAGCTCATAACTGTTTTCTTTCTCTTTCTGTCATCTGGTGGTTAACGCCCCCCCCCCCCCCCCCCCCCACCCCCCCCCCCCCCCCCCCCCCCCCTCTCTCTCTCTTCTTCTCTCTCAGTTCATTTTACCTCTCCCGGCCCTTACTGACACCTACCCATGAGCCCCCTCTCTTTCCATTTATTGTAACCAACATCCGCACCCACTGAGCACCGACCGAACACCGGATGTCCAAAAGTAGTTGAGATTTGGTCAGTCCACCCTGGCCTTGATTTCAACGTCAACAGACGTTGATTTTTGGTCCGGTCCGGACTACCAGCCTTGATTTGGCCCAAACATAGAGGTTTTTGTTTCACAAGTTTGGACAGCACAGTGCAGTAAAGAAAAGTACAGTACAGTAGAGTTCAATAGAGCACACTAGAGTACATAACAGTATAATGTACTGTACTCTACTGTACTGTACTAAACTATTCTGTGTAGTACAGATCAGGGACCCATGATGTAATTCGGCTACCGTAATTCAGTTACCGGGTGTAAATCCATTTCACTTACTGTAGTTCAATAATCAAAAGAGATGTTTTCAAACTCAAGGTGTGATGTCATAGCTGACAGTCCATTCTTTCTGCAGACATCTTTGAATCTTAATTCGGAGCAGATATTTGACTGAGTGTTTGGAAAACGTGGTCGCATAAAAAAAACAGAGATTTTTTACTGTGATTCAATGACCAAACTTAGCATCTGCGCAGTTCTTCCAGTAAATGTGTTTTTGTTAAATTTTCTTTGTAAATTGTTGAAAGTAGTGCTTGTGCATAGAGTTGTAGAGTTTGTTAAACTTTGAAATCAATGCTTTTTGTTTGGCATACATTTTAGAGTGAAGAATCTGAGTCTCAGCGTCATTCCGTTACCGTGGAATTTCCCAATGGTAAACAACACCTCGGTATTGGTTTAACACACTAACACTTCAACTACGAGACGGAGCGGCAGAGTGAACACACACACTCACACACACACACATCCATCTATACACGTCTGAGCCCTGTTACATTCTATTCAATGTTATAACTGATGTGCGTGCATGTTTGTGTGTTTGTGTGTTTCCTATTCATTCTCACACTGTGGACGAGCAAGACAAGAGACACATACACTCAGATACCATCATCATTACCACACACACACACACACACAATGCCAACTCTCTGCCCACCTCTTATCTATGTGGCAGGGTGTGAATAGAGACTCATTTGTTTTAGGGAATGAAATTATATGGTTTATCACTCTGAGAAAGGGAAAAAGAGAGAGGGGAATCAAGAAAGAGAAAAAGAGTGAAGGAGAGATGGTGAGTGGGTAGGAGGGGAGGAGAGAGACAGAGAGAGGAGGGACAGAGAGAGGGAGGGAGTAGAGGAGAGAGGGAGAGTGGACTGAAGGTGGGAGAGACATCGAGAGAGAGGACTGAGGGAGAGACAGAGAGAGAGAGAGAGAGAGAGGGGACTGAGGGAGGGAGAGGGAGGGACAGAGAGAGAGAGGACTGAGGGAGGGAGAGGGACAGAGAAAGAGAGAGGACTGAGGGAGGGAGAGGGACAGAGAGAGACAGAGGGAGTAGAGGAGAGAGGGAGAGAGGACTGAGGGAGGGAGAGACAGTGAGAGAGAGAGGACTGAGGGAGGGAGAGACAGAGAGAGAGAGAGAGAGGACTGAGGGAGGGAGAGGGACAGAGAGAGATGGAGGGAGTGGAGGAGAGAGGGAGAGAGGACTGAGGGAGAGAGAGACAGTGAGAGAGAGAGGACTGGAGGGAGGGTGAGACAGAGAGAGAGAGAGGACTGAGGGAGGGAGAGACAGTGAGACAGAGGACTGAGGGAGGGAGAGACAGAGAGAGAGGGAGAGGACTGAGGGAGTGAGAGGGACAGAGAGAGACAGAGGGAGTAGAGGGGAGATGGAGAGAGGACAGAGAGAGGGAGAGAAAGTGAGAGGGAGAGGACTGAGGGAGGGAGTAGAGGAGATAGGGACACAGGGAGTAGAGGAGAGAGAGACAGAGGGAATAGAGGAGAGAGGGAGAGAGGGAGTAGAGGAGAGAGGGGGAGAGGGAGTAGAGGAGAGAGGGACAGAGGGAGTAGAGGAGAGAGGGAGTAGAGGAGAGAGGGAGAGAGGGAGTAGAGGAGAGAGGGACAGAGGGAGAAGAGGAGAGAGGGACAGAGGGAGTAGAGGAGAGAGGGAGAGAGGGAGTAGAGGAGAGAGGGACAGAGGGAGTTGAGGAGAGAGGGAGAGAGGGAGTAGAGGAGAGAGGGACAGAGGGAGTTGAGGAGAGAGGGAGAGAGGGAGTAGAGGAGAGAGGGACAGAGGGAGTAGAGGAGAGAGGGAGAGAGGGAGTAGAGGAGCGAAGGACAGAGGGAGAAGAGGAGAGAGGGAGAGAGGGAGTAGAGGAGCGAGGGACAGAGGGAGAAGAGGAGAGAGGGACAGAGGGAGTAGAGGAGAGAGGGAGAGAGGGAGAGAGGGAGAGAGGGAGTAGAGGAGAGAGGGACAGAGGGAGAAGAGGAGAGAGGACAGAGGGAGTTGAGGAGAGAGGGAGAGAGGGAGTAGAGGAGAGAGGGACAGAGGGAGTAGAGGAGAGAGGGAGAGAGGGAGTAGAGGAGAGAGGGACAGAGGGAGTAGAGGAGAGAGGGACAGAGGGAGTAGAGGAGAGAGGGAGAGAGGGAGAGAGGGAGAGAGGGAGAGAGGGAGTAGAGGAGAGAGGAACAGAGGGAGTAGAGGAGAGAGGGACAGAGGGAGTAGAGGAGAGAGGGAGTAGAGGAGAGAGGGAGACAGGGAGTAGAGGAGAGAGGGACAGAGGAGTTGAGGAGAGAGGGACAGAGGGAGTAGAGGAGAGAGGGAGAGAGGGAGTAGAGGAGAGAGGAGCAGAGGGAGTAGAGGAGAGAGGGAGTAGAGGAGAGAGGGAGTAGAGGAGAGAGGGGGAGAGGGAGTAGAGGAGAGAGGGACAGAGGGAGTAGAGGAGAGAGGGACAGAGGGAGTAGAGGAGAGAGGGAGTAGAGGAGTAGAGGGACAGAGGGAGTAGAGGAGAGAGGGAGAGAGGGAGTAGAGGAGAGAGGGAGAGAGGGAGTAGAGGAGAGAGGGACAGAGGGAGTAGAGGAGAGAGGGACAGAGGGAGTAGAGGAGAGAGGGAGAGAGGGAGTAGAGGAGAGAGGGACAGAGGGAGTAGAGGAGAGAGGGAGAGAGGGAGTAGAGGGACAGAGGGAGTAGAGGAGAGAGGGAGAGAGGGAGTAGAGGAGAGAGGGAGAGAGGGAGTAGAGGAGAGAGGGAGTAGAGGAGAGAGGGAGAGAGGGAGTAGAGGAGAGAGGGACAGAGGGAGTAGAGGAGAGAGGGAGAGAGGGAGTAGAGGGACAGAGGGAATAGAGGAGAGAGGGAGAGAGGGAGTAGAGGAGAGAGGGAAAGAGGGAGTAGAGGAGAGAGGGAGAGAGGGAGTAGAGGAGAGAGGAAGAGGGAGTAGAGGAGAGAGGGAAAGAGGGAGTTGAGGAGAGAGGGACAGAGGGAGTAGAGGAGAGAGGGACAGAGGGAGTAGAGGAGAGAGGGACAGAGGGAGTAGAGGAGAGAGGGACAGAGGGAGTTAGGGAGAGAGGGAGTAGAGGAGAGAGTGACAGAGGGAGTAGAGGAGATAGGGACAGAGGGAGTAGAGGGGACAGAGGGAGTAGAGGAGAGAGGGAGAGAGGGAGTAGAGGAGAGAGGGAGATAGGGAGTAGAGGAGAGAGGGACAGTGGGAGTAGAGGAGAGAGGAGAGAGGGAGTAGAGGAGAGAGGGACAGAGGGAGTAGAGGAGAGAGGGAGAGAGGGAGTAGAGGAGCGAAGGACAGAGGGAGAAGAGGAGAGAGGGAGAGAGGGAGTAGAGGGAGCGAGGGACAGAGGGAGAAGAGGAGAGAGGGACAGAGGGAGTAGAGGAGCGAGGGACAGAGGGAGAAGAGGAGAGAGGGACAGAGGGAGTAGAGGAGAGAGGGAGAGAGGGAGAGAGGGAGAGAGGGAGTAGAGGAGAGAGGGACAGAGGGAGAAGAGGAGAGAGGGACAGAAGGAGTTGAGGAGAGAGGGAGAGAGGGAGTAGAGGAGAGAGGGACAGAGGAGTAGAGGAGAGAGGGAGAGAGTGAGTAGAGGAGAGAGGGACAGAGGGAGTAGAGGAGAGAGGGACAGAGGGAGTAGAGGAGAGAGGGAGAGAGGGAGAGAGGGAGAGAGGAGAGAGGGAGTAGAGGAGAGAGGAACAGAGGGAGTAGAGGAGAGAGGGGACAGAGGGAGTAGAGGAGAGAGGGGAGTAGAGGAGAGAGGGAGAGAGGGAGTAGAGGAGAGAGGGAGACAGGGAGTAGAGGAGAGAGGGACACAGGGAGTTGAGGAGAGAGGGACAGAGGGAGTAGAGGAGAGAGGGAGAGAGGGAGTAGAGGAGAGAGGGACAGAGGGAGTAGAGGAGAGAGGGAGTAGAGGAGAGAGGGAGAGAGGGAGTAGAGGAGAGAGGGACAGAGGGAGTAGAGGAGAGAGGGACAGAGGGAGTAGAGGAGAGAGGGAGTAGAGGAGTAGAGGGACAGAGGAGTAGAGGAGAGAGGGAGAGAGGGAGTAGAGGAGAGAGGGAGAGAGGGAGTAGAGGAGAGAGGGACAGAGGGAGTAGAGGAGAGAGGGACAGAGGGAGTAGAGGAGAGAGGGAGAGAGGGAGTAGAGAGAGGGACAGAGGGAGTAGAGGAGAGAGGGAGAGTGGGAGTAGAGGGACAGAGGGAGTAGAGGAGAGAGGGAGAGAGGGAGTAGAGGAGAGAGGGAGAGAGGGAGTAGAGGAGAGAGGGAGTAGAGGAGAGAGGGAGAGAGGGAGTAGAGGAGAGAGGGACAGAGGGAGTAGAGGAGAGAGGGAGAGAGGGAGTAGAGGGACAGAGGGAATAGAGGAGAGAGGGAGAGAGGGAGTAGAGGAGAGAGGGAAAGAGGGAGTAGAGGAGAGAGGGAGAGAGGGAGTAGAGGAGAGAGGGACAGAGGGAGTAGAGGAGAGAGGGAGAGAGGGAGTAGAGGAGAGAGGGACATAGGAGTAGAGGAGAGAGGGACAGAGGGAGTAGAGGAGAGAGGGACAGAGGGAGTTAGGGAGAGAGGGAGTAGAGGAGAGAGTGACAGAGGGAGTAGAGGAGAGAGGGACAGAGGGAGTAGAGGGACAGAGGGAGTAGAGGAGAGGGAGAGAGGGAGTAGAGGAGAGAGGGAGAGAGGGACGAGAGGAGAGAGGGACAGTGGGAGTAGAGGAGAGAGGGAGAGAGGGAGTAGAGGAGAGAGGGACAGAGGGAGTAGAGGAGAGAGGGACAGTGGGAGTAGAGGAGAGAGGGAGAGAGGGAGTAGAGGAGAGAGGGACAGAGGGAGTAGAGGAGAGAGGGACAGAGGGAGTAGAGGAGAGAGGAAGTAGAGGAGAGAGGGACAGAGGGAGTAGAGGAGAGAGGGACAGAGGGAGTAGAGGAGAGAGGGACAGAGGGAGAAGAGGAGAGAGGGACAGAGGGAGTAGAGGAGAGAGGGTAGAGGAGGGAGAGGGACAGAGGGAGTAGAGGAGAGAGGAAAGAGGGAGTAGAGGAGAGAGGGAGAGAGGGAGTAGAGGAGAGAGGGAGAGAGGGAGTAGAGGAGAGAGGGACAGAGGGAGTAGAGGAGAGAGGGAGAGAGGGAGTAGAGGAGAGAGGGACAGAGGGAGTTGGGGAGAGAGGGGGAGAGGGAGTAGAGGAGAGAGGAACAGAGGGAGTTGAGGAGAGAGGGACAGAGGGAGTTGAGGAGAGAGGGAGAGAGGGAGTAGAGGAGAGAGGGACAGAGGGAGTAGAGGAGAGTGGGACAGAGGGAGTAGAGGAGAGAGGGACAGAGAGAGACAGAGGGAGTAGAGGGGAGAGGAGTGGAGAGAGGACAGAGAGAGGGAGAGAAGTGAGAGGAGAGGACTGAGGAGGGAGTAGAGGAGATAGGGACACAGGGAGTAGAGGAGAGAGAGACAGAGGGATAGAGGAGAGAGGGAGAGAGGGAGTAGAGGAGAGAGGGGGAGAGGGGAGTAGAGGAGAGAGGGACAGAGGGAGTAGAGGAGAGAGGGAGTAGAGGAGAGAGGGAGTAGAGGAGAGAGGGAGAGAGGGAATAGAGGAGAGAGGGACAGAGGGAGAAGAGGAGAGAGGGACAGAGGGAGTAGAGGAGAGAGGGAGAGAGGGAGTAGAGGAGAGAGGGACAGAGGGAGTTGAGGAGAGAGGGAGAGAGGGAGTAGAGGAGAGAGGGACAGAGGGAGTTGAGGAGAGAGGGAGAGAGGGAGTAGAGGAGAGAGGGACAGAGGGAGTAGAGGAGCGAGGGAGAGAGGGAGTAGAGGAGCGAAGGACAGAGGGAGAAGAGGAGAGAGGGAGAGAGGGAGTAGAGGAGCGAGGGACAAGAGGAGAGAGGACAGAGGGAGTAGAGGAGAGAGGGAGAGAGGGAGAGAGGGAGAGAGGGAGAGAGGGAGTAGAGGAGAGAGGGACAGAGGGAGAAGAGGAGAGAGGGGACAGAGGGAGTTGAGGAGAGAGGGAGAGAGGGAGTAGAGGAGAGAGGGACAGAGGGAGTAGAGGAGAGAGGGACAGAGGGAGTAGAGGAGAGAGGGAGAGAGGGAGAGAGTGAGTAGAGGAGAGAGGAACAGAGGGAGTAGAGGGAGAGAGGGACAGAGGGAGTAGAGGAGAGAGGGAGTAGAGGAGAGAGGGAGAGAGGGAGGTAGAGGAGAGAGGGAGACAGGGAGTAGAGGAGAGAGGGACAGAGGGAGTTGAGGAGAGAGGGACAGAGGGAGTAGAGGAGAGAGGGAGAGAGGGAGTAGAGGAGAGAGGGACAGAGGGAGTAGAGGAGAGAGGGAGTAGAGGAGGAGAGGGAGAGAGGGAGTAGAGGAGAGAGGGACAGAGGGAGTAGAGGAGAGAGGGACAGAGGGAGTAGAGGAGTAGAGGGACAGAGGGAGTAGAGGAGAGAGGGAGAGAGGGAGTAGAGGAGAGAGGGAGAGAGGGAGTAGAGGAGAGAGGGACAGAGGGAGTAGAGGAGAGAGGGACAGAGGGAGTAGAGGAGAGAGGGAGAGAGGGAGTAGAGGAGAGAGGGACAGAGGAGTAGAGGAGAGAGGGAGTAGAGGAGAGAGGGAGAGAGGGAGTAGAGGAGAGAGGGACAGAGGGAGAAGAGGAGAGAGGGACAGAGGGAGTAGAGGAGAGAGGGAGAGAGGGAGTAGAGGAGAGAGGGACAGAGGGAGTTGAGGAGAGAGGGAGAGAGGGAGTAGAGGAGAGAGGGACAGAGGGAGTTGAGGAGAGAGGGAGAGAGGGAGTAGAGGAGAGAGGGACAGAGGGAGTAGAGGAGAGAGGGAGAGAGGGAGTAGAGGAGCGAAGGACAGAGGGAGAAGAGGAGAGAGGGAGAGAGGGAGTAGTAGGAGCGAGGGACAGAGGGAGAAGAGGAGAGAGGGACAGAGGGAGTAGAGGAGAGAGGGAGAGAGGGAGAGAGGGAGAGAGGGAGTAGAGGAGAGAGGGACAGAGGGAGAAGAGGAGAGAGGGACAGAGGGAGTTGAGGAGAGAGGGAGAGAGGGAGTAGAGAGAGAGGGACAGAGGGAGTAGAGGAGAGAGGGAAAGAGGGAGTAGAGAGAGAGGGAGAGAGGGAGTAGAGGAGAGAGGGACAGAGGGAGTAGAGGAGAGAGGGAGAGAGGGAGAGAGGGAGAGAGGGAGAGAGGGAGTAGAGGAGCGAGGGACAAGAGGAGAGAGGGACAGAGGGAGTAGAGGAGAGAGGGAGAGAGGGAGAGAGGGAGAGAGGGAGAGAGGGAGTAGAGGAGAGAGGGACAGAGGGAGAAGAGGAGAGAGGGACAGAGGGAGTTGAGGAGAGAGGGAGAGAGGGAGTAGAGGAGAGAGGGACAGAGGGAGTAGAGGAGAGAGGGACAGAGGGAGTAGAGGAGAGAGGGAGAGAGGGAGAGAGTGAGTAGAGGAGAGAGGAACAGAGGGAGTAGAGGAGAGAGGGACAGAGGGAGTAGAGGAGAGAGGGAGTAGAGAGAGAGGGAGAGAGGGAGTAGAGGAGAGAGGGAGACAGGGAGTAGAGGAGAGAGGGACAGAGGGAGTTGAGGAGAGAGGGACAGAGGGAGTAGAGGAGAGAGGGAGAGAGGGAGTAGAGGAGAGAGGGACAGAGGGAGTAGAGGAGAGAGGGAGTAGAGGAGAGAGGGAGAGAGGGAGTAGAGGAGAGAGGGACAGAGGGAGTAGAGGAGAGAGGGACAGAGGGAGTAGAGGAGTAGAGGGACAGAGGGAGTAGAGGAGAGAGGGAGAGAGGGAGTAGAGGAGAGAGGGAGAGAGGGAGTAGAGGAGAGAGGGACAGAGGGAGTAGAGGAGAGAGGGACAGAGGGAGTAGAGGAGAGAGGGAGAGAGGGAGTAGAGGAGAGAGGGACAGAGGGAGTAGAGGAGAGAGGGAGTAGAGGAGAGAGGGAGAGAGGGAGTAGAGGGAGAGAGGGACAGAGGGAGAAGAGGAGAGAGGGACAGAGGGAGTAGAGGAGAGAGGGAGAGAGGGAGTAGAGGAGAGAGGGACAGAGGGAGTTGAGGAGAGAGGGAGAGAGGGAGTAGAGGAGAGAGGGACAGAGGGAGTTGAGGAGAGAGGGAGAGAGGGAGTAGAGGAGAGAGGGACAGAGGGAGTAGAGGAGAGAGGGAGAGAGGGAGTAGAGGAGCGAAGGACAGAGGGAGAAGAGGAGAGAGGGAGAGAGGGAGTAGAGGAGGCGAGGGACAGAGGGAGAAGAGGAGAGAGGGACAGAGGGAGTAGAGGAGAGAGGGAGAGAGGGAGAGAGGGAGAGAGGGAGTAGAGGAGAGAGGGACAGAGGGAGAAGAGGAGAGAGGGACAGAGGGAGTTGAGGAGAGAGGGAGAGAGGGAGTAGAGGAGAGAGGGACAGAGGGAGTAGAGGAGAGAGGGAAGAGGAGTGTAGGGGAGTAGAGGAGAGAGGGAGAGAGGGAGTAGAGGAGAGAGGGACAGAGGGAGTAGAGGAGAGAGGGAGAGAGGGAGAGAGGGAGAGAGGGAGAGAGGGAGTAGAGGAGAGAGGAACAGAGGGAGTAGAGGAGAGAGGGACAGAGGGAGTAGAGGAGAGAGGGAGTAGAGGAGAGAGGGAGAGAGGGAGTAGAGGAGAGAGGGAGACAGGGAGTAGAGGAGAGAGGGACAGAGGGAGTTGAGGAGAGAGGGACAGAGGGAGTAGAGGAGAGAGGGAGAGAGGGAGTAGAGGAGAGAGGGACAGAGGGAGTAGAGGAGAGAGGGAGTAGAGGAGAGATTGAGAGAGGGAGTAGAGGAGAGAGGGACAGAGGGAGTAGAGGAGAGAGGGACAGAGGGAGTAGAGGAGAGAGGGAGTAGAGGAGTAGAGGGACAGAGGGAGTAGAGGAGAGAGGGAGAGAGGGAGTAGAGGAGAGAGGGAGAGAGGGAGTAGAGGAGAGAGGGACAGAGGGAGTAGAGGAGAGAGGGAGTAGAGGAGAGAGGGAGAGAGGGAGTAGAGGAGAGAGGGAGACAGGGAGTAGAGGAGAGAGGGACAGAGGGAGTTGAGGAGAGAGGGACAGAGGGAGTAGAGGAGAGAGGGAGAGAGGGAGTAGAGGAGAGAGGGACAAAGGGAGTAGAGGAGAGAGGGAGTAGAGGAGAGAGGGAGAGAGGGGAGTAGAGGAGAGAGGGACAGAGGGAGTAGAGGAGAGAGGGACAGAGGAGTAGAGGAGAGAGGGAGTAGAGGAGTAGAGGGACAGAGGGAGTAGAGGAGAGAGGGAGAGAGGGAGTAGAGGAGAGAGGGAGAGAGGGAGTAGAGGAGAGAGGGACAGAGGGAGTAGAGGAGAGAGGGACAGAGGGAGTAGAGGAGAGAGGGAGAGAGGGAGTAGAGGAGAGAGGGACAGAGGGAGTAGAGGAGAGAGGGAGAGAGGGAGTAGAGGGACAGAGGGAGTAGAGGAGAGAGGGAGAGAGGGAGTAGAGGAGAGAGGGAGAGAGGGAGTAGAGGAGAGAGGGAGTAGAGGAGAGAGGGAGAGAGGGAGTAGAGGAGAGAGGGACAGAGGGAGTAGAGGAGAGAGGGAGAGAGGGAGTAGAGGGACAGAGGGAATAGAGGAGAGAGGGAGAGAGGGAGTAGAGGAGAGAGGGAAAGAGGGAGTAGAGGAGAGAGGGGAGAGAAGGAGTAGAGGAGAGAGGGACAGAGGAAGTAGAGGAGAGAGGGAGAGAGGGAGTAGAGGAGAGAGGGACAGAGGGAGTAGAGGAGAGAGGGACAGAGGGAGTAGAGGAGAGAGGGACAGAGGGAGTTAGGGAGAGAGGGAGTAGAGGAGAGAGTGACAGAGGGAGTAGAGGAGAGAGGGACAGAGGGAGTAGAGGGACAGAGGGAGTAGAGGAGAGAGGGAGAGAGGGAGTAGAGGAGAGAGGGAGAGAGGGACGAGAGGAGAGAGGGACAGTGGGAGTAGAGGAGAGAGGGAGAGAGGGAGTAGAGGAGAGAGGGACAGAGGGAGTAGAGGAGAGAGGAAGTAGAGGAGAGAGGGACAGAGGGAGTAGAGGAGAGAGGGACAGAGGGAGTAGAGGAGAGAGGGACAGAGGGAGAAGAGGAGAGAGGGACAGAGGGAGTAGAGGAGAGAGGGTGTAGAGGAGAGAGGGACAGAGGGAGTAGAGGAGAGAGGGAAAGAGGGAGTAGAGGAGAGAGGAAGTAGAGGAGAGAGGGACAGAGGGAGTAGAGGAGAGAGGGACAGAGGGAGTAGAGGAGAGAGGGACAGAGGAGAAGAGGAGAGAGGGACAGAGGGAGTAGAGGAGAGAGGGTGTAGAGGAGAGAGGGACAGAGGGAGTAGAGGAGAGAGGGAAAGAGGGAGTAGAGGAGAGAGGGAGAGAGGGAGTAGAGGAGAGAGGGACAGAGGGAGTAGAGGAGAGAGGGACAGAGGGAGTAGAGGAGAGAGGAGAGAGGGAGTAGAGGAGAGAGGGACAGAGGGAGTAGAGGAGAGAGGGAGAGAGGGAGTAGAGGAGGAGAGGGACAGAGGGAGTTGGGGAGAGAGGGGAGAGGGAGTAGAGGAGAGAGGACAGAGGGAGTTGAGGAGAGAGGGACAGAGGGAGTTGAGGAGAGAGGGGAGAGAGGGAGTAGAGGAGAGAGGGACAGAGGGAGTAGAGGAGAGAGGGACAGAGGGAGTAGAGAGAGAGAGGGACA